>NW_006786698.1:973956-976116 GCF_000442215.2 Lipotes vexillifer | reverse complement strand
CCCTACAGTTCTACAGCACTGGGATTGTGGGATGGGCACAGTTACAGGCGCTGTGGCAATTGAAATTCTGACATTGTAGTTAATATATTAAGTCAACAAATTTTAGAGTGTAGTTTCTCAAGAAGTGATTTGGGTGAAGAAAAAGTGTTTAAGCTAGCAGAGGGGAGAATTTTTTCTCAGAAATTTATCTTTCAGCTTGTAAAAGTATTAAGCCTGGACCCATTAAATATCAGGCATGTTAAAGAGGGTTTATCACATTTACTTTTTCAGTTTTCCCATCTTGCTATTGTACCATATGCTATTTCTTGCCTTGCTTGCATAGAGCCTTGTGTGGAGCAAAAATGAGTTGTTTGCCAGGGAGTTTGAGATCAAGCAATTAAAATGGGTAAGACTTTAAACTTACACAGTGTTATATGTCAGTAATATCTCAATAAAGCTGGGGGAAATATAAAAACAATACAACTGACAAAATTTTTAAAACATATTTTAAAAGTATAGCTTATGTACTAGAAATAAATAGGAAATTATTGACTTACATTTTATTTATTTACACTTTTCCTTGGTTATGAAGAGTTCAGGTGTGTTTAAATATGCAGTTAAATTTAGTGATATTCCTCTTTTATCAAAGAGTAATTAGGGGCTTCCCTGGTGGCACAGTGGTTGAGAGTCCGCCTGCCGATGCAGGGGACACGGGTTCGTGCCCCGGTCCGGGAAGATCCCACATGCCGTGGAGCGGCTGGGCCCGTGAGCCATGGCCGCTGAGCCTGTGTGTCTGGAGCCTCTGCTTCGCAACGGGAGAGGCCACAGCAGTGAGAGGCCCACGTACCGCAAAAAAAAAAAAAAAAAAAAAAAGAGTAATTAGGATCTATAACGAGCCACCCTTCCTGTTTCTTGGCTAAACACGGTGGGGCGGATATGGGCCATGATCACAGACGGCTGTTACTGACATGCAGAAGAGAAGGCTTCTTGGCCTCTTTGGAGGTGAATCACCCCTAGGGTTCAGAATGGCGGTTTAACAGAGGGAAACAGGCAGCCTTATATCCCCTTTCTCCCTGCTCTTCCAATTCTCACACACAAATCAGATGCTTTCATTTCTTTCTGCAAATTTAAAAGTCACATGTGAAACTTTGTGTTGACTTGGCCCACATTTATTATTACTCTCCCTTTACAAGTGGGAGAGGCTGCTCTTTCTAGCATGATTTTGTTTCAAGAGACTTTAATCATGCAAACCATCTCTGCTGGTTTTTCTTTGGATGTGGATGTAAACTATTACCAATGGTAAATTTCATCCATCTATTAAAAATAACACCTTATGTAACAATTGGCTGTAAGCACAACAATCAAAAGGATGTAAGTATTTATTTAATGTCGCACTAAATTAGTTTGATCTTCACCCCTAGTCATTTCCTTTTGGAATGATTGTTCGGCTCTTGAAGCATAATCCAACTGTTAGCCACATTGTGATCTAAAATAGAAGGCAGTTTAAATCATTTAGAGTTTAGAAATCAAGAGGCAGTGTATTTTAATTACATTTCATGGTGAATTCTAAGACCTCAATTCTCCCATCACTTCTCTCCAGCTTCTCAACCAAGTTTATATAATCAAACCAGGGAGGAACACCCTGTAGCTGTCACTATGTTTACAAATCCCCAAACCCTTTGAATGGTATACTGTAAGCTCTGTACTATTTTGTTTCTGTGAGAGGCGCAATAATGATATGACGGTTAAGGGCACAGTCTCTGAAGCTAGTCTGTTCTTTGTGACCTGGGCCAGCTACTTACCTCACCATTACTGTATCTGTTTCTATACAATAAGGACCACAATAATAGCACCTACTTTATGAGGTTATCGTGAGGATCGAATGTCTTAATATACACGATTTACTTAGAACAATGCCTGGTACATAGTAAGTCCTATCTAAGTGTTTACTAACATTATTTTCTTTTTCAAAGGTGTTGAGTCCTTGGTGTACCGCTGTGTTCCCTTTCATGCTGGGCCACACATTTGTCCTTCTCAGTTTACCTCATTATCCTACTCCAAGAAATGTTATGACTTGTCACAGCTGGTCTATACTGAAACTGAAATTTAAAAAAAAAATCAAGGATCTTAGCCAACTTTCCTTAAGAAAGTCTTGTCTTTTTTTTTTTTTTTTTTTTTTTT
>NW_006786698.1:945332-972678 GCF_000442215.2 Lipotes vexillifer | reverse complement strand
GTTTTTTTTTTTTTTTTTTTTTTTTTTTTTTTTAAGAAAGTCTTGTCTTGCCGAGTATACATGGTTCCTGGAGATACAATTTGAATCTTTATTCCTTCAGGTCAGCTAAGTGTATTATAGTGTTCTGGATAACTAACTGGCTCCAAATGGTGGGTTTAATTCCTCAGTATTTGATGGCCTTTGGAAGGTAATGCAAAAAAATACCAGCAGCTCACCAAATTGCCTATAAATAAATATTTTGATGAAAAGCTTTTCTGGTTCCACATCTTAAGTAAAACCAAACACATCAGTACTGACAGTAGTTCAGAAAATTAAAGTGTTTCTAAAATATTTACTGTGAATATCATGTGGTTACAAAGCTGCAAAATAGGGTCATAACATCTAACTTACATAGTTCAATTCCATTGTATTCTTAATATAACTATCATAGTTTCTTAAAAAACAAACAAAAAACCACCACCAACAAAACCAACTATCATCCAGATCATGAATAAGGAAATAATGCCATTATTTGTAGTCAAACAAATTAGTGTTTTTGTGTTGTGTAAAGTATTATTATCAGGGAAATGCTTTAATTAACCAACTTCCTTATCCAGAGATTACAGATAATGCTGTTTGATACGTTTTTCTTGATCACGTTTCAAGATAATCATCATTGCCTCTAACCATTGCCTCTATTAAGCAGTTCCCAGTTTACAAAATGTTGAACTCCTAAATTGAAAATTAATACACTAGAGTGTAACTCCCCTCCCCTTTTATCATCATAAAGGGCATTTAAACAAATCAGGGCGCTTTTACCCACAGTGATTGTCTGGTAGTGAGCCTGATCCATGTGATACCAGCAAGCTGTTTCCTAAACACATCACTAGAACTGGGGACTGTCCAGCATAGAGGACCCTTTATGGTAACATAACCTCCTGGGTTTTCTCTGTGGACTCATTCCTATTCTCAAACTATGTGGGTTTAGTTGGAATGAACCCCACTGCCATTTCCCAGCATGGGTCTTGATTGCTTTAAAATGATCAGTGTATTTATCATCCAACCCCAATCCCCAATGGCCATTGTGATTGGCTCAGGGATAGGCACATTAACCAATCAGAGCCAATGATGACTTTTGCTGGGCATTCTGAGAAATAAGTTTGCCCTCTCTCTTGTGTGAGCAACCAAAAAAAAAAAAAAAAGAACCTCTCCCTTTCCTTAGAATGAGTAGTAGTAGGAGAATGTTAGATCTGGAAGGAAGTGTGGCAGCCATGTTGATGAGAAAAGCCGAGAGCCCAGAGCTGCTGAGACTAAGGTATTGGGAGGGTTGACACAGAACCCTGTGGAGCCTACAGTCGAAGACAACTTCACAAAAGCCAGCTTCTTTAGGCTGGAGATGGAGAGACCTGAGCCCTGGGAGCATGGTGTGTGTGAGCTTTTGGATCAAACTTCACCTGAATCGGTCACAACTCTAGACTTTTCAGCCACTGAGTCAGTACATTTCCTTTGATGTTTGTCAGTCTGGGTTGATTTTTTTTGTTACCTGCACCATAAGGAGCCCTAAACCATGAAGGCACAATAGCCTAAACTGGATAGAAGCATTTGGGCCCCAGAACGTGTATTTCCAGGAGCACCATGCTGCTACCTATCCTACGACGGGGACTGGGAAGGAAATGGGCCAAAGCTAGGCAGTCAACCAGTAAAACAGGTGAGACATTCACGGATGGCTTCCATGGTGATGCCAAGGAGACAGAAAAGAAACCAAAGACACAGCTTGGGAGTTGGGAGTTCTTGCTCAGGCATGCGGGGGTTACGGGGTGGTGCTAATGGCTGAATAGTAGTCATGTATTTGTGAATTAAAGTCTCCCTGGTTCTCACAATCGGTTGGTAAGTTAATTACGAAAAGTTTTCTAGTTGATAGGAAAAAAAAATGGTCATTAACGGAAACTGCAGTCTTCATGTTTTAAGAAAGAGTGCTTATTTTCAATGCAGATAAAATAGATTTACCTGGCAAAAAAAGGCATAAGAATAAGTGTCTAGGGCTTCCCTGGTGGCGCAGTGGTTGAGAGTCCGCCTGCCGATGCCGGGGACACGGGTTCGTGCCCCGGTCCGGGAAGATCCCACATGCCGCGGAGCGGCTGGGCCCGTGAGCCATGGGCGCTGAGCCTGCGCGTCTGGAGCCTATGCTCCGCAGCGGGAGGGGCCACAACAGTGAGAGGCCCACGTACCGCAAAAAACAAACAACAAAAAAAAGAATAAGTGTCTATTTTTCAGGTTATTCTCATCAGTGGATGCTAAAGAATGGGAAACCACTCTTAAATAAGCACTGTATTTGTTCATTTGTCATTTTGGAGTCTCTCATTCAGTAAATAGTAATTTTGTTAAATTTTAAGGGTCACAGTTAAATGTTTAGCCTTGATTTTAATATTAGATCAGAGTCATTTTTCATGGTTTGCTCTTTTTCACAAATTATTGCTTTGCCTTTTAAATAAAATTGAAAGGAAATAGAATGAGACCAGGGTGGGCAGGGAAACATTTCTTTAGCTTATTTTGAGAAAAAGAATATTCTTTCTTTGTCCATTCTGAACGTAGAAAATCTATTTTTTCCATATGTTACTGAAATATTTAACAATTCATAAAAAACATAGCATTTACATTAAAATACCACCTTAAATACAGCCCTGTAATTTTCACCAGGAACCTTGTAAAATATCATGAATATACATGCATGAATACTAAAACAAGAAAGACCACTCAAAATTCACATGGAAGTGCAGCATTTCACACAACATAATAAATATCCAGGATATCAAATCCACAAATTGATCATTATTCTGATTTAGATTCTTTTTTCCAGTTAAGACTTTTACTGTGTAATTTATTATAATAACCTTACAAGTTAAACATAACTAATTGAGAACAGAATTCAACTAATCTGACTGCTGAAATAGCACAATTGTCAATACATTGCCGCATATTTTAATTTACAACATATAAAGCTGCCATTTTGGCAGGAAATACACATCCATGTAACTAACTGTTCATTGAACTTCTTTTTCAATGTATGAAAAAATGTCAAAGTTAATAGTATGAAAGGAAACAGAAGCTACTATTATTTCTGAGATAATTTTATTGCCTTAGCTCTTGGGCTTTGGCAAAAAATATCTTAAGTTTCAATATATATCATATAACTTAAAAACAGTATTTACAAAATATAAAAAAATTTAACAAAATACTGTACAAAATACTGTCTTTACACATTTAAAGGGTGCTTTTCCTTACAATGTACGAGAGCCCTTTATATTTCTACCTCTGATTTTCCCACATGCTTTCAGGATCCCTTCCTCCAGTATTTCAGAGCTGAGTTTTTAATAGTGGAAGCTGGTCTATAATGAAAGTGTGAAGCCAAAGATAAAGGTTGCTATATACCTCACTGATACTCTTCTAGATCAATTCTCCTGGTTAAAAGTCACTTAAACTCCAAATCATACATTTTGCTTTTTACATTTTGCTTCTTACATCTTGCTTCTTTTGTTTTGTCATGAAATATCGCTAACAAACATGTTTTAGGGGTGTTATATCACTTACGAAGATTCTTTATTCTGAAATGAATGAAAGTGTTAAGTAGGCACCCACCACTTCTGTTAACCTGCCCCAACACCTTCTGTTTCTATGCACCAACACTTAGTATGATTTCTTCATAAAAAATACTCAGAGAATGAGATTCATGTTTACTGCTCCTTGCTGCTCTAATAGATGTCTTTTTTAAATGACTAATATTCACCCACCACTATTGAGTTCCATAACCGAGTTCCATAGTCAAGGATCTTATCCTGAGTATGGACCAGGTCTCTCGGCATGAAGGCTCTTTCCTGTTCTTTCTTGCTTACGAGACAGTTTATCTTCCTTGCCCTCAATATCTGTTCCCTAAACCACCAACATATGAACTCAAACTTTTTCAGTTTTAGAATCCCAAGAAATCTACATGCCTAGTGTGTGACACTGACATCGATCAGGTAAAGGGACTTCTGAGAGAGCCTCCAGGATCTGGGAATTCTGAGGAGGCAGGTGTCAGGCTCCCCAGCCCAGCACAGTGGGAGCCACTCCCGTTGTACGTCTGTCACTGGGGACTCTTGCCCAAGGCTGGAGTGGTTACTTGCAAGTGTGGACATCAGTCATGCTTTCACACCTCCTGCAGCGGACGTAGCAGCACCAGATAAACTTGCACTCGCATCGCTCCACGTGCCTGACCACGTGGGTGTTGTAGCCCCTGCCGCAGCAGAGGAGGTTGCAGCCGTCTGCTCCCTCTGACGTGCGGTTGCACTCTCTGCCTTGGGTCCCTGGGATCCCGAGTTTCTTATCCCCTACGCAGTAATTGGGAGACTTATTAATGTAGAGCAGATCATCCTTGTGGATCGGTATTTTCCTTTGATCTTTCTCTCTCCTGTGCAGTTTCCTCTTTATTTTGTCTGAGATTTGGACACTGTTTTCATATTTATCCTTCAACAGACGGCCAATCTTTTCAAAAGAAGACATGGTTTTCCAGCATGTTTTCACAGCACAGGAGCCGGAAACTCCGTGACACCGGCAGTCTAATGACATCAACTTGGCGACAGCCTGAAACCAACAGGAATTGAGTGAAACATCGTTCATGAAGTGTTTTACTCAACAACAGAAGCACTACCAGCCTAATCACTTAACTTTCTAGATCTGTTTACTCCTGTATAAAAACGATGGTTAGGGCTTCCCTGGTGGCGCAGTGGTTGAGGGTCCGCCTGCCGATGCAGGGGACACGGGTTCGTGCCCCGGTTCGGGAGGATCCCACGTGCCGCGGAGCGGCTGGGCCCGTGAGCCATGGCCGCTGGGCCTGCGCGTCCGGAGCCTGTGCTCCGCAACGGGAGAGGCCACAACAGTGAGAGGCCCGCGTACCGCAATAATAAAAAAATAAAAATAAGAAAAAACGATGGTTATATACTTCAATTAAAATTAAATAAAATAATAATAGTTTTAAAAATACTCCAATTAAATAATAGAAATAAAATAATAATAATTTTTAAAAATAAGGATGATTTTGCACGTAAAGGATCTTTTAGATGCTTAGAATTCAAATGTCTTGTCCTCTTCACCCTACAGAACAAACCTTTCTGAGTCTAATTTAAAGCTGCAGACCAGGCTAATAATGCTAACAGAGATTAGCTGAGATAACAAAGGGAAGCTACTTTTATTTCTAATCTCTCATTTAATTTTGGGTGTGAGAGGATGTTCATTAGCGCTTCTATGTTCCTGATACCGTTCATTTTAGCACCTTGCTACTCAGAGTGTGGTTCATGGACCAATAGCGCCAGCATCACTTGTGAGAAATACAGACTCTCAGGCCCCTCACCAAACCTGCGGAATCAAAATCTGCATTTTAATAAGTTCCTCGGGTGACTTGTATGCACACAGAAACAGCTGTGGAACTTTACAAATAACCCCTGAGATTCTTATTTAATTTGTCAAGGTGGGGTCCAGGCAATGACCTCTACAAAGCTGCTCAGATGATTCCAAGAGCATCCAAGGATGAGAGCTACTGAACTGACAGTTCTCAGGCTTGATCACTGCAAAAGTCAGTTATATTCACAGGGGTTTGGGAGGATATGCTATCCCCTGGTCACAGAACACATGAGAAATCCTGACTAATCAACTTAAGTTGGTCAAAAGAAGGGGTTGGAGAGTGCAGTGGCTCCCAGCCAATTCCTCCCCTCTTCTGGAAAATTAATTCAAAACATATGTCCTATTCTTGATGTATCAGTAGCACCCTCCTAACATAGAAAAGGTATAATATTTATATGATTTTTCAATTCCAAGCGCTGAGTTATTCTGCTCAGATGGAGGAATTCAATGAGATGACATACATGGGTTAGAGTCCATTGCCTGACACACATTAAGGTCAAAATAAATGCCCCCTGTCCCTGAAGAAGAAGGTACCGTGAGAGTTGAGATAAAATTTCAAATGGGGCTAACCGTGCAAAAACAATACAGACATTTCTAAAATAAAAGTTTATAGTTCTAATTTCTTACATACCGGCTAGTCAGCATAACTTCCTTCAATCCCCAGAGGATGGCAGAGCAGATTAATAAATCGTCAGGACTAACTGGAGAGTTGACATTCTGTCAACAGGCTGGGTAAAATAAAAAATTGGTCTAGCCATTCGATAACTTGGAAATTATGTGTGTAATCTCGCCAAATAAAGGAAAAACCCCACCGCTTAAATTCCACTTACAGTTCTTATCAAAACTATAAAATGACAGGGGTTTCTACTTTGTTATTTTGTACCACAGTTGACATTGACATGTTTGTGGAATGTTACATTTCCTAACAAATTAACTAAAGTTTCTGAACTATCTAATGAGACAGAGTATTTCAAACAATTTGTTATATTTGCAGCCTTGAATGAGAGCATATGGTATTGATTTGTGTAATATTCAATACTTTTTATTAGTGTTTAATATAATAAACTGAACATTTAAACACTGTCTTTTATAGGATACGACATATATGCTTGTTTTGAACTCATGAAACTAAGAAACGAGTAGATACGTCTATTTCTTATTATCTCAGGTAAAATTTACCTTTCAATTGAAAACAATTTGGCACAAAAGCTTATTTGGTTAAATTTATGGCATTTGATATTCACAAAGCCTTCAATTTTTAAAAAGTCTCCAGGCAAATAAATGTTCAAATTAATGCGATCTGCCTACTTTTGTTCAGACTTTAAGTGCCCAAAGGATATGAGAAAAAGAGAGCTCAATCAATGCCAGGTAACAGCAAAACAAATTGTCCAAAGAAAGCCAAAAATCTAAGAAAGTAAATTTATGTGTTTGAACCTGATCAATGCTCGTTACAGTCATCACTTAGTGATTTAGAGCTGCCTCTCGCTGATTCTTGACTGAGGAGCCGACTTTTTCTTTTATTAACCAGTTCAGACATCACCTATGGTGTTGCCAATTTGCAAAGCATGGAGGACAGAATAGATGCTCACCAAATACTCATTGAATGGTTAGTCTAGCTCACTTGAACAGTTTTAACTCATCCTCTGTTGGTAATCTGAATCAAGAGGAAGTAATAAAGACCACTTTCTTCAACAAAAGAGTCACTGCCAGGAAGTCAGTGATATTGGGAGACCCTGACCTGGCTGGGTTTTCCTCCAATTCCTCAGCCCACAACAGTGTTAGGACACAAGAGTGACACACTACTGCCCAGGTGTGAAGGATACGAGGGAAGACTGATCTTGAATCCAGTGATACCACCTGCTGAATTTGTAGCTGAATTTCGGGGAGAGCTTCCTGCCATAGAAAACTAGAAACTTTTAAATATGTGGAGTTAACTAAACTTTCTAGAGATATTTTTAAGGAATTTAATTCTATTATCTTTCAATTCCATTACCTTTTTGTCTTTAATGATAAGTATAAGAAAAGAAATAGTATTTTTATTATATATGTGAATACTATTCATATTGATATTCTAGGACAGAAAGACAAAGAACTCGACATGCAATTTAAATGATTATACCCTTGTAAGACTCCAAGGAAGAAACTTGGACAAATAGGGATAAAATAAAGCGATGCAACCACCACTAGGAGAATGTGATGAAATGCAGAGTTCAAGGGCAGATAACATGTACACACACACACACACACACACACACACAGAATTTTACTCTCAGAGTTAAATTTTCATAAATTATTTTACTTGATTTAGTTTTATAGGAAGAAATGCCTTGCATATAGTAGGTAGTTCATGAACATGTACTTGCTTATTATTCCAATTTGACAGAAAAATAAATAGCCTGGTTGAGACACTTGTCTTCCATAAAGATAGATGGTAATATATGATATAAAGTCTTTATATGCAGCAGGATAATTTTGGTAGAACAGAGAAAAATGAAAGTGGAAAGTACAAATATATTTAAGAAAATTGCATGAACACTCCAAAAATATATATTCTGGAGCTTTTCAGCTAGGATTCTTAACTGATGTCAAATATCCATTCTGAGATGCAGTGATAGCATAGTGATTTTCTAACAGGAGAAGTAAGAGAATAGCAAGCGAATGAGTTGTGTGTGGTTATGAGAAAATTCCTTTATTTCGCTGAGTTGTTAAGGTTTATAACGATATTAACAGAGGAATGTTTTGTTAACTATTGCAAACAGATGTGCACATTTTGGTGGAATATTTTTAAACTATGGGAGAGCAATTGGGAGCATAGCATTTAATCTACTGGGCTCCCTATGTTAAGTTTTGGTTTGATAAATTTCTGATGAAGTGAAATAAGAAAGATGTATCATTAACACTTAATGTAAAACTAGAAACTGTTTGAGAAGTGGTCTAAGGAGTTAGTTTTGACTCAGAGGTAACAGCCAGAGGTGATTGTTTTTCGGTAGGTTGCTTTATCCAAGCTTTACAGAAATGACTAAAAAAAAAAACAACACAACTGTTATGGAACATTTTTGTCAACTATCAGATGATCTGTTTAAGTTTTTATGAAAACGGTGACATAAATTGGATGGCTAATTGTAGTATTCCTATTTCCCTGACCCATTTTGTCCCTTTCAGTCCAAAAATATATATGAACCTGCTGAAAAGCAAAACACTTGTGTGTTGTTCAAGTACTTGTAAATATTCTTGAAACAGGTTAATGAAATTTGGGCGTGGGGCCCATGCCACTTTTTTGAGTTACTCATCATAAAACAAATTATGGGGTAGGGAAACTTAAAAGTTTATGAGGTGGACATGGGAAGAATGGAAATATTTTAAGCACACCAAAAGAAATACCCATAAATATTCCAAGTCACATTATTTTCAGAAGTTCTGCCCCTGGAAGACATCACATCGTTCTGTTAGACAATCACCATTCGGCAGCATTATTCTTGGAGTCATAACTTTAGGAATGGTGTCAGAAACCAAGTGGGAATTAGAGTATTTAAGGTCAGCGGTTAGAAAATCATCTATTCTGCTCACAGCACTACTAAGCACCAGTACCCTCATTTCTCTGACCGCTTTCCTATGTTTTGAGTTTGGGATTTTGAGATGAGGAAAATCAACTCAATTGAATGCAGACCTTGAACCTTACTCAGAAGGATATACCTATTAGATTAAACTCCTAATTGCCAATATTGAAAATGTAGTTTTTTGTTCTTCCACGTTAGGTAATATCTTGGAAACCTGGTTGATTTTTGTTGTTGTTCCGGTGCTGGTGGTGGTGTTGGCTTTTTTTGTGTTTTTTTTTTTTTGACCACCAATGGAAAGACAAATATTAAAATGTTTTGAATTGTAATAGTTCATGAGAAAAGACCAACAAAAACATCAGTGTAGTACCCTCAAAATATCCAGGTAATATTTTGTAATATTTTAAGATTCCATCTAGACCAATGTGGAAAAAAAAAAAAAGATTCAGTAGAGAAAACTGAAATTTACACAAAATGTGTATATACCTAAAGGCTGAATTTTTTTTGGCATAATTAGAATAATAGGGAAAACCTCAGTAAAGTGAGGACATTGTTTTATTGCCAACAAACAGTGGATTAAAATTGATGCTGAATAGTTGTATGTTTTTTTCAAAAAAATCAGAATATAAATAGATCAAAGTTAATAGCTACAGAGGCAAATATTGCTACCTAATTTGAAAAAAAGCCACATAAGACAGAATGAAACTAAATAGCTGTCTAATATTGCTAATAAAAATACATTTTAGAATACTTTAGGACTTTTTATAAGTCTGGAGATAACTTTATTCAAAAGAATGAATTATAACATGAGTTTGAAGTTTTGTTTTCTGATTAAATTTTTTTAGTCTCTATCAAATTATTTAAAGAATGACTAAAGAAGATTTAAGGTCTAAGGTGATACTAAATATTCATTCAATTGTTTTCTTGTTTTTAAAATGTATTAATTTGACTTGATGTTTTTCTCTAGTTTAGAGTTTTAAAGAACAAATGTTAATTACCTTTAACCTCTTTTATATTAATATGTTAGAAATAAAAAAAATCCTTTATTGGATATTATTTAAATTGAAGCAAAAACTCATTCATTTAATTATTTTTTAATGTAAAACTTTATCAAGAAGAGACATGTGCATAACTATGGTGTTAGCGGGAGTTACTTTAGTGAGATAAATTAACTTAAAATTTCAAAACAAAAAAATGAAAAGCTTATACAGCTATTTACTGACTTTCCTATTTTCGAATCTTCCGTTTTGGATCAATATTCAAATAGAACTGAATAGTCAAATTTGAATTTGAAGTGTTATGATGATATATTTATTGAGTTTTCGGTTTTTGTATTTTAAACCAAAGTGGTTAAGTAAAGAAAACTGGCTGAAACTTGCAACTATTCCAAGAGAGTTCCATTTATTCACTTTCCAAAAATGTAAAACAAATGCAGCATATACTTTAAATATTCCTAAGAGATACCGCAACTCATTTTAATTTATTGCAGGAGAATGTGGCAGATTGCAATGACTACTTTGGGACCTTTACAGGTTATTGAATATTTACGATAATATAGGATATGTGGTGATATTCCCATCCTGAAAAGATTATTACAAAATAGAAAATCTATATACCTAAGAGAGGTTTTGACTGTTTTTGGAAAGTCACTATGAATTACCAAGTAATTCAACTATGTTGTAGAACTCAAAGTTTATTGTGTCAGTATTCATTAAGGGAAATACATAAAAGTTATATTAAGCTACAAATTTACGCCCTTTTAAGAAAACTTAGCATTAAAATATTCATAAAAGAGGTTAATTAGATGTGATTCTTCAAATTTCCCTCTCCCTAGATCTTTAATATATCTATATTTTTAAATATCAAAATATTTAATATATCTATAGTTGCTTTAATTTATCTGTATTTATCAGTTTTTACAGTGAATCTACATTGCTTTATAATAACATAACTATTTCCCTTAAATAAATTTTGGTTTATGAAAAATATTACTTGAGTTGTGTATTCTCTAATGTATTCAAGAATGTTTTGCTAGAGAAAGTAAGGACAGAACTGATAACTTCTTTAGATGTCATTGCCTACTAAAATATAGATTTAAAAATATAATGAAAATTCAAATTTGAAAAAATGAAATTTGATTCAGTCCCGTTAGAAAGGCAGATACTGTAAGTCTTATTCTGGCTCTGCAACTAACCATCTAAGAGGGTGGAATAAAATGGCTCAACAGGCACTTGTACTTCTGTTATTTTATAATTGGTGTTTTAGGTATACGAACTATACAATCACAAATATATTGTATAATAAGATTCAACTCACATCAGATGGAAACTTAAACTAAATCAATATGGTCAGTACAGGCTCATGAAAGAATATATATATTTATATATACTTGCTGTTATACATATATAATAAACATACACATATAATTTTACATACACACACACACACACACACACACACACACACACACACACACACACATATATTCTTAGACTGCAAGCGTTTGGTTTTTAAAGCATTTGGTCAGATTGATCCAGAAGTGTAATCCTAGCGTTATTTACCTAAAGGCACTGGATTTCTATTCCATTTTCTAATACATACCTGCCTTCCAGCTTCATTGTTATGTAGGTTCATTGCTAACAGTATTTTGCTTTCTTTTCCCGTGGTGTTTCTGATGGGGAAATCTAGGAACTTTCTGCTGACCCACATGCCATACTGGACATCATCAGAGCAGCCCCCCCAGTGCCAGCCTTCACTTGCTGAGCCGCCGTTCTGCAAGGTGGTGTCACAGGAACACTCGGTCATGTTGCCTGCACTGCATGACCTGGTCACAGAATGCACCAGGCCTGCAGCCATCACAGCATAAATAAATGCTGTTTCCTTGGTGCCTAGAATAAAACATAAGTTGCTAAATGAATGAGTCATACTGTTCTCTGTTTATGTTCCTAACAAAGTCTTCTACTTATCTTCTTATCAGGGAAGCAACTTTTCAGTGGATGCTGTAATGAGTACATATTTAAGAAAGGACAATTTCGTATTGTTCTCAGCTTTTAAAAAAGCAACATTAATTTTCAGTATGATTTTCCTATATTGTATATCATAAATTGTCCTCATACCTTAATATCATCTGTTTATTTTTAAAATTTGAAATGTATGTCAGCATCCAGCTCAACACTTAACAGACAACACTTAACAGACACTTAACAGACAATAAAAATTCTATAAATACACGTTGAATTTAAAATCCCTCGTATGGATATGTAAATAGTGATACAATGCCCAAAGTGATACAATGCCCGCTTACCCTTCTCATTAAATTTAAAATGTGTTATCAGAAAACACAAGCTGAAAAATTTGGTGTGAATTTTGTTGTATAAAAAATACATGTCAGAATGCAAATTAAAATTAAGCAAAGACCAAAGCAATTAGGAGATAAATGTTGCAGTTTCATTTCACATCAAAGACTGATTTTTTAAGGATATCCTGAAAAACAATATTAATATGAAAGTTAAATATTATATAAATATTCTTATATACAGTATTACATCGTCTTACAGTATTAAAGGCAGTTAAAGAAAATTGAAATGTCATCAGCAAAAAAAAAAAAAAAAGAATTGTTATGGAAAACAATTGAATATTGAATATGGATATCACACACCTGCAATAGGTTTTGAGCTAAAATCTTTGAAACTTAAAGTCCCATTAAAACAGTAATAAAATGGACTAGAAGGGACTCAGCAGGCGACTCCCCCCACCCCACCCCCGCCTTTGGAGATGTTTAGATTGGAGTAGAAACGTTATCACGTCGTTGTCCAATAAACCCTTTCAACAGCTGATGCCTCTACATTTCAGCAACTGTGAAGAACACATCCTCTTCTTTTTTTTCTGCAGGGAGTCAGGGCTCTTTCGGAAGGGTGTGCCGGCCAAAGCGCAGCGGGGCAAAAGCGATGCTTTGGCGGCGGTGAGTGTAGGGACCCGGCGGGGAAGGGTCAAAGGTGGAGGGGGAACCGAAATGAGTGTGAAAAACAACTAAGAATCTTTCAGCGCCCAGGGCCTGAAATCCTTTGAATCTGCTGATACCTCTGTACCTTTATCCTTACCAAGTCACTGCTAGGCCGGTGGAAGTGGAACTTTGTGTTACTGCAGCTTCCCGCGCCGCAGCTGTGCGCAGAGGAGGGAAAAGATAGAAGGAAAGGAATAGAGGGGAGAACTAAAGGAGTGCTCGAGCTAGCCTCACGTGGGGCTGCCCGGGACAGTCCCTTTAAAATCGCCATTATTCCGTCTTCCCGGTGCTGTAAGGAGCCAACCAGCTTGGGGCTTCGCTGCAATTAGCCAGGGCTCGGTGCGCAGCGGAGCTGCTTTTAAATCAAAGCAGATGCGGCAGCGGCATTCCCTGCAGCCGACATCATGTTTCTCCAGCTGGTCACCCACGTAGGGGGGCGCTACGGGGTCCGAGGGGTCGGCGGGGTGGAGTGTCAACTTTTCCCCAACTCCGGCCGGGCGCCGCGGGAAGGAGGAAAAGCTACAGCTCCACGCGCCCCGCTCGGGACCTGGGGTGTCACCCCGTCCAGGACCGCACCTGCACCCGGGTCTGGCTTCAGTCGCCCCCCCAGTTCCATTGCACTAAAGGACCTCTCTGGGGATTTAGGGAGCGACGGGACCACGCAAGCACTCTTTATTTACAAGAATTGGAGGACCTGCCCTCCGTCCCGCGCCAGCTGCGAGCGTCCCGGGACTCACCGCTGCTCAGCTCGTAGCCAAAGAGAGGGCTGGTGTCCGGCGGGGCGGCGGCGGCGGCCGCCAGGCAGTTCCATCTCTCGTATCTGAACTGGCTCCTGCACTCCTGAATGCCCAGACGGGCGCCCTCGCAGATGCTCGGCAGCAGGTACGGTTTCCTCTTGCACAGCTCCTTCTGGCGGCTGTTCAGCGGCAAGCTGGCGCAGCCCAGCTTCTCCGGAACCCCAAAGGAGGCGATGCCCAACCACCTGTAAGACAAGGCCACCCCCAGCGTCAGCCGCTGCCCTGCTTTCCTCCCCAATCCCAGATGTTTACCCGAAATTTACGTCGCCCGCCCTAGGGCCCCGCCTCTCCCCTCCAGCCTCAGCTCAAAGTTCCCTGAGGCTGGGCATCCCTTTTGCCACAAACCCCGTGCGCCCCTGCTGCCCCCATACTCACATCCAGTTTCCTTGGGCTCCGCAGGGGAACAGCGTGAGCAGGGCTGCCCACAGCGCGCACAGGCGGGACAGTCCCAGGAGCGCTGCTCTGTCCATGGCCCCCGCATGGAGTCCCCCAGGCCCAGCCACTCCCCTTCGACCCTCCCCAGCCGGAGGCCCACCAGGACAGAGGTCAGTTCCCCAGCACCAAGTTGTCCCTCGCCTCCGTTCTCCCTGCAGACAACGTAAAAAGAAGGCCAGCCGTGGTAGGGGCTCCCAGCAGCCTTCTCCTCGCGAGCTGGGAGCAGCGTGAGGAAGTTGGGAAAGTAGCTTGGGGCACTCCTCCCGAGACGAGCTGAAGACGTGCCGGAGATGCGGGAGCGTCCCTCGCATTCCAAGGTGAGAAACTTCTGTTGATGTAGCTCTGTCTCCATCGCCCCCCCCTGGCCGCGCCCGGAGCCTGATTGGCCCAGCAGCGGCCCCTCATCTCATCATCCCGGGTCCTCAGGCTCCCATTGGCTGAGAGCAGGCTCCGCGGGGGGCGCTCGGGTCCGCTGTTCCCCGACAGCCGGTCCAGATCCTGTGTTCCTGACCTTTCCTCCGGTCACAGTTTCCTGAGAGCGGGTCTCTGCGGGAGGGGTATTGATTCAACCCGAAGACTGATAGGGGAGCTTCTGTCTTAACAACCCTGGCTGAAGGTGTGGGTTGAATGGGCGATGTTTGAGTTCCACCCACCCCAGTCTCATCTGGATTAATTACCCTCTGGGTGGAGTGGATGGAAAAATCTCACTGCCCCCGTTTCTTTCCTCTCCTTCACCTCACAAGAGAATAATCTTTTTGAGTCAGAGTTGGTACCAAAAAATTGACCTTTCAACACCCTGCTTGAGGTCTCAACGTTTCAGGAGACTTTAGAGAATGAGTGAAATACTTGTCAAGCTTGAGACCGATCATCGTCCGTCCGTGAAGGCATTTACTTTTATCGAAAGGGAAGATTCCAGCCTAGCATCGAATCTACCATATTGAAATTGTGCTAGGTGATTTCGTTTTACCATTTTGCTTATTTTCCGTAGTCTTTGAGGGCACTGTCAGAAGATGGAGGGCACAGAGAGAATGTGAGGGAGAGCTGTCTGGAGAGCTCTAGAAAGGTGAGGGCTGTGTTCTTTCCCTTCTCTCCAATGCACACTATGTCTCTCTTGGAGACTTTGGACAGGGCTACACATTGAAGACAAATTTTAAAAGCTTACTTATGAAACACCTACTGTGTGTCCACTACTGTGAGAATTTATGAAGATCCCTTCCCTTAAAGGCACAACCTTTCTGGTCTTGTCTCCAGCCATGGAGACAAGTCTGAAACAAAATAATTTGAGATTATCAGTAAAGGAAAGTATAGAATCCAGCAAGTTACTCTTTGGAGCCAAAGAGTTCGGAAGCAGGAGAATGTTCTGGTGCCTGGAAGTTTAGAGAGTTTAGTTAACCAGTGTTTTCCAGGTTAGAAGATCTCTGGGGAGAACTCTGAATTCAGGCGGCACATGCTTAGCTGCGGTATCAGAAAACGCTGTCCCACCTAGTTGGTGACAGGAAATGTTTATGAGAGGCATCACCTGCTCCTCAGAGGACTTCTGAAATGTTAGTAAACTCTCAGCGTATACCACCTTAGTGGGTTCCAAAATCTAGACTTAACTCAAATTAAAGATTTACTTTATTAGCTTTATCCTCAAATAAATGATTTTATTTGCTGCATGTCTCCTATATCAGCCCAGAGCAATAAAAGCTCACTGAAATTCCCATCCTGTCCCATTCATTCTTTTATCCAACAAATATTTATTGAGTGAACGCTATGTACCAGGTCCTAAAGCCACATTGTAATTTTTAGAGAGTCAAGTTGATGATAGGGTGTAGTTACTGATCCAGAAATATTTTGGCTAATGGCTAGTGGCCTCTCTGAAAATCAGAGGCTTCATCCAAGCTCACTTTATTCTGTGAGCCTCTCCATGAGGGATAGTGGAGAATTCCCGGCTGAACTCCTGCCATGGGGCCCAGTACACGAGATCCTGGTTTTGAGCACAATTTACTGAACAGATTAACAATGTGGTGAGGAACATCCCGAGCAGATATCTAAGTGGCCCAAATGGTGAAACTGGAGAAGAGGCTTCCTCTGCAGGGGTTTTGGGGAAGAGCTGGGGGAGTGGAGAACAATTCCCTGCTGAACTCCTGCCATGGGGCCCAGTACACGAGATCCTGGTTTTGAGCACAATTTACTGAACAGATTAACAATGTGGTGAGGAACATCCCGAGCAGATATCTAAGTGGCCCAAATGGTGAAACTGGAGAAGAGGCTTCCTCTGCAGGGGTTTTGGGGAAGAGCTGGGGGAGTGGAGAACACGAATACTTTAGGCTGATTTTTCGAGCCAACGATGGTAGATGTTTTAAGGAAGTTGCTGGACTTTTTTCCTTTAAGAAGATATACTGAGCCTCTGTTACGGGTTAAAAAGTGGGGATAGCACTGATGGTAGTGGAGTTTATGGCCCAGTTGGCAAGACAGACAAGGGGACGGGCAATCACAGCCAGAGCAATGAATGCACCGGGAACACACACTGTAGGATTACTTAATCTGGTTTGGGAGTGGGGTCACTTGTTAGTCCAGGGATCAAACACTGTCCAGGCATCCAGATAAACCTTTAGAGGGGCACTCACAGTATTCTGTTCTTAGAGTCTAAGACCACTGGGTCAACTAGTTTCAAATCTAAGGCACAGTTTCAGGGCCTGAGTGGTCCTGAATCTTTTCTGTGTGGTCCCATTTTGTATCTTCTGTTCCACTTTTCCTTGTGGATTGTAATTAAAATGAATTATTTTCTTTGCAGAAATATCTTAAGGTGGTCGAATTTTAAAATGTATTATAATCCTGTCAGGTCACATGAAACTTTATTTAGAAGATAAAAGAAGTTACAGATATCTTCTTTATCCTGGAATATGAAGGTGAGGGGCTCCTTCAGAATCTAATTTATATCTCTTATTAATTTGAAGTGGTTCATCTCTACTACCATTAGTGGGGGTTACGCTCTCTATTTAAAGCTGAAGAATAAAGTAAACGATGGGTCAAATCCAAACATATACGCAACTACACATTTCAAATTGTTTATTTCTTTAGCAGCAAGAAGGAATCTCATTTCCTATTTATTATTTTTGATTTTGTAGTTCAGAGAGAGAACAAAATATTAACTGTCTGATAGAACGTAACCTGGTGCTTACTGTCTTATGCAAGCTTTCTAAAAAATGTTGTAAAGATCATACCACTAATTGTTCAAAATGGGAGCTGAACTTGTATCATCTCATGATCTGAGCCCAGCTACCTAAAATTTGATTAATGCTGTTAAGCAAAGCACAGTGTAACTCCAAGTTTGCACAGATTACTGAGCATCTGTAGCTTCTTGATCTGGCGAGAAGGGTACATGAATTTGTTTCCCTAACAACGGTAAGGTGTTTTGAGCTACATTCTGGAAAAGGAGATTTAGGAGGGAGAGCCAGAGGAAATATTCATTTCACTCAAAGAAGCTCTTCAGAGGGACTGCATCTCTGACCATGGTCCTCTCTGACCAACTGGGCCAGCTGAACCAAGATAAGTAGCTGGCCAGCAATAAATCCCACCTCCCATCAGGGACAATGGTAGATTATTAGCTGTAGAACCCAGGGGAGGCTGTGCCTTCTGGTAGTTTTCTCTCAGTCCCTGGGAAACTCAGCAAAAAGTCTGCTTGCACAGATATGCCTTGGACTCTGCCTCTGGCAGTCCATCAGAGGACGAGACTTCTAAGGGCCCTGTTGTAAGAATTTCTGCTGCAGATCACAGAGACTTATGTACTGGAAACTGATACCAGAAGCACCCCAGCTGGTCTTAACTCTCATGATGGAACAGAAGACCAGAGGTGACTTTTTACATAACTGGGTCCTCATCCATTCTATTTTAAATTCCACCTGGATGCTACCAGTGTGGGACAGAGCACAGGCTTGTGACCACTGGCTCTCAGGAGGGGGCAGAGAATGGCATTCTGGATGTCCTGTTGTCCTTTGGTGGCCTGAAAAGCCCGACTTGGAGCAGCAGAGGAGACACCAGTGACAGAACTAGGAGAAGGGACAGGAGTTGGAGAAGATGCTGTCTTGCTTTGTAAATTTTCACAACTATGAAAGTAAAAAAAAAATTTTTTTTTGTTTACTTGTCCTAGAAATTAAGATTGAAGAATACTCAATAAGTGTTAATAGAAAGTGACTTATCTCTAGAGGTATTTGCACTGATTACGCAATCTTTTCGGAATGAGGGAATATAAGTAAAATCCTTGACAAACAAGAGTGGTCACTATTTGTCAAAACTGAAATACATGGAGAATGTTGAATCTCTCCATACCCCTTTGCAAAACATTTTTTCTGAATTCTGTATAACAAAACAACTGAATTAATGAATTATTATTGAGTTTAAAAAATTATCAAGAAAACTTCAAAAATCTGGACTTTCATATTTTTAGGAGTACTATTTATGGAGAGATCACTGGGATGTCTATAATGGAAAAAACCAAATTTTCTCTTTTTTTTTCCTTTTGACTAAAATCAAGCAATCTCAAACTTTAAGGGAGAAAACTTGGAGGGAAGTCATTTAGAAAGAATCAACGGTGTCTATCTTATTCTAACTGTTGGTCTGCATAATTACATTTAATTGTTGTGATGTAATTCTGCTGTCAACAAAATGCCAGTCAAAAATCAGTAAATGCTGAAACTGCCTTTGTATTCGAGGCGGTTGTCCATACGTTTGACCATTGGCTACTGTCCTCATCATGGGTGGGCAGCATGTTGAAGTGAGGTTTGTTAAGTCTGGTCAAGCGACAGTTACCATTTGGTGTTTACTCCGTCTTCACACCAGATGAATCACACTTAAATTTAACTTTAATTTTTTCACTTTCGCCACTGAAACCTTTAATGATTTCTTATTTACCCCTCCCTATGTTGTAAACCCTTTGGTTTGACTTCTAAAAATCCTTCATTCAGGATTTCTCCATAGCTGTCATTTTTTTATTAAATTCACTCTATTTCCTTATGGTCATTCTCCCTAGGCAGCCCAATGTCTTTCTTCCCTTTTCCACAAGTAGGGCTTGCATGTTACTATTTCGGTTTCTTGAGAAACCCTGCCTCCATACCTAGAATTTTTTCTTTCTTTTTTACTTACCCAAGCCTGCCTACCCATTCTTTAGGTCACCATTCTTCAGGGAGTCTTACACAGTTAATCACATTAACACCCCTCTCTGCCTAATTTCTACTTCATCTGAGGTACCTATCAGGAAATGTATCGCTTAATTTACTTTTGCTTTCTGGTGGTTTAACATGCCTTCACTGTAAGTCACCAATTACATTATAAACCTCTTCAAATCAAAGAATATGAGGAGTTCTTTGGCACGCCTCCCCCCCCCCCGCAATGCCTACAACAAGGCTGAGTGAGTAGTAGCTGTTCAATATTGGTTGTGTGGTTGTCGTTCTAACAGACAAGGCATCTCTCATAACACTGGAATGAATGAAGCATAAAGTCGAGAGCTGTCAGCATTGACATCATCTACTAATTTGCCACTTTTCAACTGGAAATTCGCCATGACCTTGTACCTAGTATGTTGCATAGTACGGGCCACATGGTCTGCACAATTTCCAAGGGGACCATCAGATGGCTGGGTCTAGAGTATTCGCAGCTTCGGTTTTTGCTAGTGTTCAAATCAGTAAATACACTGATACTCTTAACTCTTTCTGACAAATCTGTAGCCATGTCACGTGCTCTTTCCAGGTACGTCTGTTGAACTCTGCTAATAACTCAAAGTCTTACTTGAAGTTGCCTCCAGAGAGTGCTTTTATTTGAGTCAGCAAGTGCTCAGAGCCCAGGAGATTTACGAGGGTTCAGAGACATAAACATGAACGGCGTGGAAGGTGTGAGGTGTGTTCCAACTGTAGCCCCCTCACCTTCTGTTAGCGATTACAGGAAGGGAGGCATCAATACAGAAACAGCTGACTTGAGGGCTCTCAAGTTCGCAATCTGATGAAGTCTTCTGGTGCCAGACCAACGTTGGGGGGTTGTCACGTAGCTTAGTGAAACGGCTTCCAAAATGGGCTGAAAACCACAATATTGATATACTGAGCCACGTGCCAGAACAAAGCCTGAGTCCAGCCGACTGGGTAAGAGATTTCAGTTGTTACTTCAGCACCAGCGTATTGTCTGCAATCCCCAGGGCACACTCACGAAACCAGCACCGGACAGATACAGTGGAGCCACTTTTTCATGCTGTTTTGGGGAGAGAGCTAATATTTGCCTTATAGGCTAACTGCGTTAAGGCAGGCTTCGGCTGAAAGGAGTTTTCCTTCAGGGACTGACTTGGCCTTCAGCATATCTTAATCTTATAGTGATTGTTGGCAGCCCAGGGCGGGGTTCAGTGCTGGAATCTTCCCCTTGATACTCCCCTCCCCTCCCTGTCCCAGGGGTTCTGATGAATAAAGCAGGCAGACGGAGAACTGAACCAGTTTGGGCAAAGTATCAGGTTTATTAAGTGTAAGGCTTCCTAGTGGAGCTAGATTATGCAAAGTGAAGTTTTCTATTCCTTCTCCCTGAATTGAAGACAGCGAGGCTGATCCAATAGATCCACCCAGTCTCACACTGAAAAACTGGACCTGAGAAAGGAGGCTGGCAGGAGACCACAGGAAGTGGAGAGGACAGCTCACTCTACCCGAGGATGTCCAGGCCTATGAAGAGGGCAGGTGGGGCCATCTTGCTTTGGAGGTACCCACTGGTGACAGGGACCCATTGACTGGCCACTCTTTCTCTGCAGGGGAGGAGTAACCAATGAGGTGGGAAATAGGGTACAGATTTCCTCACCATAGAAGAAAGAAATGAGAGTACAGAAATGTTGAAGGATGTCCTTACTTCCTTGGGCAGACAGAGCAAGGTATCAGTCTGCTACCTACTGTAAAATGGAGCATGGCAAGCCCTCAAGATAGATGGGCAGGCAGATGAAGAACCTCTTAAGGAAGCTATTGGCAGGGTAACTATGACGCAAAGGCTGTGGACTGTATTCTGAGAAAAGACAAGCTATGCAGTGATAATTAGTATCAGCGCAGGGAGTGGTGAGTAGAGGGCACATCAATACCCGTTGCAGCACTAGCCGCCTGTGCCCTTGGAAGCTCTGGTAAGATACAGATTAACCCAGAGGAGCAGAGGGAAGATTTCAGCAAAAATCATGGCGTCCCTGAATAACGTCATCCTCCTCTACTTTTTTAACCTCAGAACACATTATTCGGTTTATTTTTCTGCTTGTGGTTTCCTTTGGTAACAGTGAAATTAATTCATGGTCCCTCACACATTGTCATCTCAGGCAAGTGGCCCAGAAGCATGTTGGGTGGTCTAGAGTGATCGATATAAGGATAGAAAGGCGGATGAGAAGTCACAAAATAGGTAATCAACAGGAGGCTTAACATCAGTAGGCTAAATGTGAGAAATATGTTGTAATATTGATGTATATAGATGTTCATTAAAACGCTGAAGAAATATTTTGATTCATTTCATATGCACAATTATTTGTTGATAAGTTGTATAAATGTTCAGACCAGACAAAACATGTTAGAGCTCCTTGTGATTGCATACAAAGAAATATGCTATATGTTTTCAGGATAATTTAAAGCATTTGATAACACTTTTGATGGAGGGTTATTTTTGTCAATCGCTTGCTTTAAGGTGTGTCTTCACTTGGCCCTCAAAAACGAACAAAAGAAAGGAGTTGAAAGTCATAAATGTATTTCACAGCTGGAGAAAACAGAAGAACCTCTCAGAAAGAGTAAACTCAGGCAGCATTGTCTATCTTTCTGACTTAGTTTTATTCAGTAGCCTCTTGGAATCTTTCTGTGTCTCTTTTCCTTATATTTAAACTATACCTACCGTTCAGTAATCTAATCAAAGGGGCACACCAGTGAATCAATGGAACTTTGCAAAACAACTTAAATAAAACGATCCTTCTACTAAAATTCTCACAATATCACAGGTATTGAAAAATCATCTGTATGACATAATTAAACAATTAGCTAAGTCTTGTAATGAAAAACAGCAGTTTCCTACTCGCCACTCCCTGTACACCCTCCCCAGAAGTACTAACTTCCGTCTCTCTTAGCTGAATTCTTTTGGTATTTTGCTCTAACCTGTTAAACATCATACTTATACTGTTACTTTTATTTTTTTATAAATTTATTTATTTATTTATTTTTGGCTGCATTGGGTCTTCCTTGCTGCCCGTGGGCTTTCTCTAGCTGCAGTGAGCGGGGGCTGCTCTTCGTTACGGTGCGCGGGCTTCTCGTTGCGGTGGCTTCTCTTGTTGCGGATCACGGGCTCTAGGCTTGCGGGCTCAGTAGTTGTGGCTCACGGGCTCAGTAGTTGTGGCTCGCAGGCTCTAGAGCGCAGGCTCAGTAGTTGTGGCGCACGGGCTTAGTTGCTCCATGGCATGTGGGATCTTCCTGGACCAGGGGTCGAACCTGTGTCCCCCGCGTTGGCAGGTGGATTCTTAACCTCTGCGCCACCAGGGAAGCCCTATACTGTTACTTCTTAATTTTGAAAATATTAGGCTTTATCTGTGACTTTCCACTCTGGAATTTGAGGATTTGCTCTGCTTCACTCCTCCCCCCAGCATGTATTTTTGTAGCCTTTATATTCTCAATATATTTATCTCAAAATTGTGGTTAGGTCATCAGTCAGTTTTTATATTATAAGACACATAATGTTTTTCATGCTAAGCTATGTAGTGTACTATGATTATTTTCCTTTCCTTACTTGCTTTTTACCCCTGTTTTCCTGGTTTCCTTTTTTTTTTTTTGGCTACGTCTCACGGAACATGGGATCTTAGTTCCCTGATCAAGGATTGAACCCACACCCCCTACAGTGGAAGCGTGGAGTCTCAACCACTGGACAGCTGGGGAAGTCCCCTGTTTTCCTGGTTTCTTTGTGCTTATCACAAATCCAACCCCAAACCTCCCAATTTTCTAAATCTCCTGAGGTGAATCAGAAGCTTCATCAGTTTTATCTTTTTGACACAGTCTCCCATGTCCCCACACCTGTCCCAGTCTGGGATGGTTGCCTCCACATCTGGTGGCCAGTGTCATCTGTGATCTGCTTCACCATCATCCCACAGATCACATTTTTCTTGTGTCTTTGTAGAAACCTCATTTTCTGAATCTTATATATTTCCCATTTTTGGTTTAGGCCCCTGTTCTAGGGGGAGCACATACTCCTGTAGCTTCCCGAGAAAGAGTGGGTGTGAGATAAACTTTATGAGAACTTGTCTGTCTTAAAATAGTTTTATCCTATTCTAGTAGCTTGACTAGTGGTGAATTCTAGGTTAGGGATAATTTTCTTTCAGAATTTTGAAGACATTTCTCCATTGTTTTCTAGCTTCCATTGTTATCATCAAAACATCGGAATATACTCTAATTCCAGATCCTTTGTATATGAATTTATTTTTTCCCTTTGATATCTTTTGAAATCTCTTTCTCTGTGATATTTGGAAATTTCATGATGGTGTGGCTAAATGTGGGTGTATTTTTACCTACTCTGGACTCTCAGTAGGCCATCTCAATGTGAAAATCATGTTTTTGTAGAAAAATATTTTAAAATTATTTCATTGATGATTTTCTCTCCTCTATTTTCTTTCTGCTTTCTAGAACTTTTATTTTGTGAATGTTGGATTAACTGTCTGGTTCTGTAAGTTTTGTAAGTACTCTGTTCTAATTTTCATATCTTTTTTTCCTCTAATATCTGTGAGATTTTTCTCAGTTGTATCATTTTTGGTTTCTATTGAGTTTCTCAGTTCTGCTGGTATACATGTGGATATGTGGATATGTGCTTGTGTGCGTGTGTGTGTGTGTCTGATTTCCAAGAGATCTTCTTTATGTTCTCTGCACATTCCACTTTGATTTTAAGGGTGTGATATCTTCTCGTCATTTTGAATATATGTATTAGTTTCCTATCACTGCTGTAAAAATTCTCACAATTTTAGTGACTTAAAATAACACACATTGATCATGTTACAGTTCAGGAGGTCAAAAGTCTACAGTGGGTCAGCAGGGTTGGGTTCCTTCTGAAGACTCTAGGGGAAAATCTGGTTCTTTGTCATTTCTAGCTTCTAGAAGCCGCCTGCATTCCTTGGTTCATGGCTGTTTCCTCACATCACTCTGACCTCTGCCTCTACTGTCGTACCCCTCTCACTGACTGTGACCCTCCCACCTCCCTCTTACAAAGACTTTGGTGATTACATTGGGGTCATGTGGATAATCCAGGAATATCTTTCCCTTTCAAGATCCTTACCTTAATTATTCCTTCAAAATCTCTTTTTCCAGATAAGGTAACCCATTAATAGATTCCAGGACTTAGAACATTGTAGTGGGTTGAGTGGCAGCTCTCCCCAAAAGATATGCCCACTGCCTAATACGCAGAACCTGTGAATGTGATCTTATTTGGATTTTTCTGAATTATATTTCTTTGCAGATATAATTAAGTTCAGAATCTTAAATGATATCATCATGGGTAATCCGGGTGGGCCCCAAACAATGACAAGAGTCCTTATGAGAGACGGCAAAGGAGAAGACAGATAAAGAGAAAAAGGAGGAGGCTGTGTGAAGACTGAGGAGCAATGTCCCAGGGAATGTTTGGATCCACCAGAAGCTGGAAGAGGCAAGGAAGTATTCTCCCCTAGAGCCTGCAGTGGGACTGTAGCCCTACTGACATCTTTTTTTCAGATTTCTGGGCTTCAAAACTGTGAGAGAATAAAGTTCTCCTGTTTTTAATCCACTCTGTTTGTGGTATTTTGTTATAACAGCTCTGAAAAAACAATACAGATGTGGACGTATTTGGGGGGCCATTCTTCTGTCTAACACAGTATATTAATGATTTTTTTTTGCAATTTTCTTCCCCCTGCTTCTTCCACATTGCTCTGTTCTGTTTGCTTTGTCTCTATCTGTCATTTTAGAAGCTTGCCTCAGATATCTGGGAATCCTTGTTTTTGTTCATGATTATGAGTGGAGCATTTAAAGCCAATTAGCTCTGAGCATATGGGTAGGACTTGTTGATTTTGGATTTTATTTTAGGGTAATTTCAATGGGTCATTTTATTAGCGAATCTTTAATATCAGTATATTTATGTCTTGTATCTTAGAATAGTCAGGTTCCCCAAAGAAGAGGATTCCTGTCTCCTGTTTTGATGATATTGGCTAATGTTCTTCAGTCTAGCACAGGAGAGGACTTGAGAGGTCTAAGCATTCACTGTCTAAATATTGTGGAGGTTTGTTCATCTGTTTGTTTTAGTATGATCAGGCTTGTACAGAAAATCTAATGAAACCTCACTGAAATATCTTGATAGCTTAAAGGGTTAAGTTTCTACACTGGGAACACTTGAATCAAAATAAAGGACAACTTTTTTTTTTTTAATTTATTTTTGGCTGCATTGGGTCTTTGTTGCTGAGCGCGGGCTTTCTCTAGTTGTGGTGAGTGGGGGCTACTCTTCGTTGTGGTGTGCAGGCTTCTCATTGAGGTGGCTTCTCTTGTTGCCAAGCACGGGCTCTAGGCACATGGGCTTCAGTAGTTGTGGCACACGGGCTTAGTTGCTCCACAGCATGTGAGATCTTCCCGGGTCAGGGATCAAACCCGTGTTCCTTGTGTTGGCGGGCGGATTCTTAACCGCTGTGCCACCAGGGAAGCCCAAGGACAACTTTTATTACAGGGAAATGTAAGAAATACAATTAGCAAGTGGGCTACCATGGTTAGGTTTATTCCAAAAATAAGAAAATTCTCATGATTCTGAAGACTAAGCTAAGAAAAAGGTAAGTCCTTTTCAAAAGGCAGTTTCAAACTAATCAGATTAGTTAGTATAAAATAAGACATTTTCCTTTTGTGACTACAATTAACCTCTCTCTGATTAAGGGCATCTTTGTATTTTGTCAGCAATGCAGTTACCTAATAGCTGTAAACCCAAACACACATCTGGATAACTGAAAATTTTAGCTTTCAGCTGGAGACTCTGACCCATTGTTGTCTTTTGTGACATAGCCTCTAAGTTCCACTTGCTGAATTTGTGGTTAAATTTTAGGCCATTTTGGCTGACTGATGAGCATGACAACAAATGACATCTGCTACCATTTCTTAAGGTTTCTAAACCCCCTCTTTCTTTCTCCCCTTAATTCCTCTTGCTCACATTCCTTCCCTTCCCTTATTCTCCTCGTGTTCTCTTGCTTCTTTTTTTTAGTTTTCTTTCCTCCTTGTAACCTGATGGTCAAAACTGGCTTGCCTTCCCAACTGGTGTGCTGCTGAAAAAAAAAAAAAAAAGCTGACATTTCTGGAACTATAAGAATTTGTGGTTTAAGCATTTGAATCCTGTTCCTCCAAGAAACCTTTTGCCAGTGGTTTTCTTTCAGTACGACATAAAAGTAAACACTTGCAAAGTGGAGCACACTCTGTTTAGGTTAGAAGTTATGCTTTTCATTTTCATGGAAGAGACAGAAGGTTAGAAATTTTTGTAGTTTACCCTCAGGCCACTAAACTACCTTACCTTTCTGGACACTGGAGACAATGGGCATATTTAGTCAAATTTTAAAAATACTTCAAAGTCCTTTAAAACATGGAATTTCACCACTGTGTTCTTTAATCTGCCTCATTTGCCAGTGACCATTCACGTCTTACAAGCTTGTGGAATATATCTTCTCATATACATGATCTGGAGGAGTTTGTTTGGAAGCTCTAGAGGGAGAGGACCATTGTCATTATACACTTGACTAAGTAACTCATTTTCTCTCTGAAAAATGCACCTGCATGGAATCATGAGAATAGATGAAACACTTGGGACACAGCCCACCAGACCCGACAAATTGATCCTGGAAATCCTTGAGATAGTTGGCATCATAGACCAATTGCACTGATATTCAAATCCTCGAAGCAATAAAGGATGAACATAAACTTTTTATTTCCATCAACAATTAAGCTGGTGAGTGATTGTCTCCCCTTTAACAATGCTTTACGTCTTTGACAACTTTTAGATGCGTTGGGCTCCTGCTTAAAAGTGCAATGCCGGAGCTTCCCTGGTGGCGCAGTGGTTGAGAGTCCGCCTGCCGATGCAGGCGACACAGTTTTGTACCCTGGTCCGTGAAGATCCCACATGCCGCGGAGCGGCTGGGCCCGTGAGCC
>NW_006786698.1:943556-945172 GCF_000442215.2 Lipotes vexillifer | reverse complement strand
AAAAAAAAAAAAAAAAAAAAAAAAAAGTGCAATGCCAAAAAAAAAAAGCACAATCTTTCATTGTTTTGGGCAGTGGAAACCAGCACATGAAAAGCTAGAGGAGGAAGAAATGTGATTCTAATTGGGTCTTCTGACTTAGCTGAACTGATAAAATGCAAAACAACAGTAGGTTATGGGAAGAGCCCAATCAGGCCATCTTTGAAATCTTCACCTCTCCAGGTGAAAAATTTGAATTCCTTTAGCAGTTCTGCAGAGGTACTGTATTCCAAGTCCGTTGCTCAAGAATAAATGATTTTAAATGTCAGCTGTCAGAAGTGAACTTGGCACACAGCATGGCACTTGGGCACGGTGACCCATTGGCAGCCAATGCCCCTTACTTCTCAGGCTCCCCTTTCTCTCAGAGGGATCTTCATTGCAACTGGGTTCCCTTCAAAATCATGTCCCATTCCTTGTATTTACTCAGTGCATTGACTTTAGCCAGCTACTGGGAGAAAACTAGTGTAATTTAATTCACTCCTACTTGAAATGTCTAACAGCCCCAATGTTCCAAGGTCTCTTAAGAGACCCTGAAGGTTAATGTAAGATTTCACTAATTGAAAGGATTTCCAACAGAAGAATCTAGTAAAATAAAGAATTGTGGACACAGTGGGGAGCCATCTGGTAACAAAGCAAGGAAGCTTTCCCTTTGCCCTAAATTCCAGTTGCAGCCCTCTTAACACCTCCCATATTTAAAAGGCATATATAATGCCACTGGCAAAATTAAATTGCTGAAGAATATATCTGCCATCTAGTTTTAGAAAAAAAAAATGCAGGCAATTAGTTAACCCACGGTTGCAAAAAATTATGGAATTGGTGAGTGTAAAAGATGCAAGTACCTATTTGAAACTCACCAGAAACAGATGTCTACCTATGCTTTTCAGTGAAAATGTGATCCCTCTACCCATAGCACTTTCAATTCCATAATTAGATTCAGTTGCATTGTTAAAGTACTGTTAACATTAACTTGTATCTCCTATACACGAGCCTGGGAATACACATATGTTAACTTGAACCAGCTGTTTGCAAAATTACTACAATATGGCCAATACTTCTTTTAACCATTACGTCCTTCCATTCAAACATGATTTGCAGCTGTAAGCACTTATTATGTATAAAATTAAAGGAAGATTTATGACATAAAAATGATAAATTTTGATGCTACATTAATTTTGCAGTTGACAATAGTACGGTAGAAAAAGAAAGTTAATAGAAATATTTCTACAGATCAGAAGCCGTGCCTCACTGGTATGCACGCCTGAAGGAGCATCTTCCCACAAACCCCGGGGTCAGGTTAGCAGGCAGCTCTGGATGGGGCCATCTCTACAGCCTCTCTCCTGTCTCCTCTGTTCTTGGGAATGGCAGAATCCTTGAGATACGTTATGTGACGCTCCTCGCTTCTTCCAACAGCCCCATTTCTGGACAGCTGATTTCTGAAATTCTACAACTAAAAATGTCTAACTTTGTCCTCTCTGAAAACCTCAGTACCCTTCTGCGGGCTTGAGGCATAGGGCCTGATTATTCATTAAACCTGGGCATGACTTCATGAAACCCTCTCCAGTTTTGACAGGGCGGGGCAG
>NW_006786698.1:920065-943546 GCF_000442215.2 Lipotes vexillifer | reverse complement strand
GAGTGTCAGTGAGTGCTGACATGAGCAGTGACTCGGTCCAGCGAAGAGGAGGCAGGGGCACCTCAGACCTGCGTGGGCTGCAAAACTTAGGGCCCGGCACCCGGCGTCAGCAGCTCTCTGAGCACCCAGCAGCCTCCCCGGAGCCCAGGCAGGCAGCTCCCATGTGTGGCTCACACCTCCCCCAGCTACCTCTTCCATGCCTCACCTCAGTCCAAGGGGCCCCATGAGAACAAACAAACGATTGGCACCTGCTTAAAAGGGCTTAGGAAGCGATAATGCTATTTCTAATGTAAAGCTTTGTCAAAGCCTCTTGGACGAGCTCTCTTTTGAGCACAACTTCTAGCTCCAGAAAATGCTAGAGTCGGTTAGTGCATTTATTTTTTCATGGTAGAAAAATTCATTGAATGTCTTTTCTGTGCTAAGCAATTTATTTCTAAACTGAGAATGCAAAGATTAAAATACTAGGTGAGGGCTTCCCTGGTGGCGCAGTGCTTGAGAGTCCGCCTGCCGATGCAGGAGACGCGGGTTCGTGCCCCGTTTCGGGAAGATCCCACATGCCGCGGAGCGGCTGGGCCCGTGAGCCATGGCCACTGAGCCTGCGCGTCCGGAGCCTGTGCTCCGCAAATGGGAGAGGCCACGACAGTGAGAGGGCCGCATAACGCAAGAAAAAAAAAAAAAAAAAATACTAGGTGAAAGAAGCCAGCTGCAAAAGACCACATATTGTATGACTCCATTTATAGGAAATATTCAGGGCAAGTTGATCTATAGGAACAGAAAGCAGACTAGTGGTCGCCTAAGGTTGGGGTGGAAAAGGGGAAGGGTGGAGAGCAACTGCTGTATTTGTTTTAGGGGGACAAAAATGTCCTAAAGTTAGATTATGGTGATGGTTGCAAACATGTGTAAATACACTAAAAACCATTGAATTGTACACTTGAAATGAGGGAATTTTATGGTATGTAAACTGTATCTCAATAAAACAGTTAAAAATAAATAGTAAATAAGCACAACCAAACAAAAAAAAACTCAGTTCCTTCCTTGTGGATTTGATATTCCAGTGGGTACAAATTATGAAACAGACAAAGAAAGATAAAGCTTGGGATGGGGGGAAGCAGAGAGCGCTGAGGAAGCACAAAGAAAGGCCACTTTCAGAGGACGATTCCTAGAGGAGATGGCATCTGAGCTGAGAGGCAGTAGACAGAGGAAGGAGCATGAGAGAAAAATATATGCTGAGCTCCGACACTGTGTTAGGAAGTATATGGTAGAAACTTGCATAAGAGTCAATCCCAGTGGCTAGTAGGAAGCTGCTGTATAGCACAAGGAGATCAACTCGATGCTTTGTGACCACCTAGAGGGGTGGGATAGGGAGGGTGTGAGGGAGGGAGACGCAAGAGGGAGGGGATATGGGGTTATATGTACATGTATAGCTGATTGACTTTGTTGTAAAGTAGAAACTGACACACCACTGTAAAGCAATTATACTCCAATAAAGATGTTAAAAACAACAACAAAAAGAGTCAATACCAGGCCTTGAGGGGTCAGGTTACTTGGGGGATGCGGGGTGGTGAATAAAAATTGGGGAGTTTAGATAATTATTATATAATGTGGTAGTGCAATGGCAGAGTTGGATATAGGGACTGCGGAAGTAACAAAAAGGGGGACAAATTCCACTGGGGGAGGCAGTTCCCTTTTAACCTAATGAGCTGTACCACTGTGATCTTGCCAAGTGCCTTGCATGCAACGGTGCCCTCGCCACAGCTTACAGGATTCAGTTAAGCCGCCCTCCCATTCCTCATCCACTTCAGCGTTTGCCAGCAGGAAAGCCCGGTGAGAGAGATCAGAGCCCCTCAGGAGAGCTGGGAGGGGTAGAGGAGGGCGGAGGCGAGGGGGCGGAGCTCATCACTGCATCCCCGACTAAGAGCAATTGCTCCCAGAAAGCCCTAATGATCCATTTTTATTTTCAACAGGGCACAGAGCTGTCCCGGCCTCTTTCCTTCTCCAAGTTCTCTTTATCATCTTAGTGGAGTCCAGCTTTTCCTAACATCTTCTCAAGCTGATGGTTTCTGGCAGTTGGGTCGCTTGTCACCTCCCAGAGAGAAGCATCTGCCGGACCCCGCCCTCGCACGCCCCTCCAGGCTCTGCCTGGCAGAGACCTCCAGCTACATTCCCCGCGTGTCCAGACGAGCACCTGGCTGAGGCCTCCAGAGATGGAGAACCTGTTATTCCAAAGGCTTTCCACAGCGTTATAAATCAAAATTAAGAGGAATGTTTCAAAGAAACTAATACAATGGCTAAAAGATGATTTGGTACCTGTTGACCATCTATTTTATTTTGTGTGTATGTGTATGCACACAAAGAAACACATATTTACACAAGTGTGTGTATGTGTATTTTTTTTTCTCAGTATGAACTTTTGTTTAAAATAATCCAGAATCCATTTCTGAATCCCTTATTTGACACACATCCTCTGCCCAGACACAGACCAGAGAAGGCTTGGTTTTGGCCTCCAAGTTTGTGCTTTCATGTCTGCAGAGGCAGGATAACGAGTCCGTGCTCAGTGGTGAAGGGAAGGCATTTATTTGCACTGTAATTGATAACAGTTTATTGAAGATGCTGCCCGGGGTGGCTGCCACTGGGAGAGAAATCGACTTCCAGCGACCCGGTACTTCAAACGCTTATGATGACCCCAGGAAACAGAAAAACACCACTTAGGCCTATCACCCACTTGAGACTGCCCATCCTTCTGGGAAATAGAAATCTGAGATACAATGTCTGTATCAGCCTCATCTCAGAATCCATAAATAATTCATGGAAGATTTCCATTTATTTATAGGGTAGGTGGCCAAGAGAGTTCCGGTGTTTACCAATAACATGGCCCTGGAAACTCCATCCTATTGAAATGATTCCTGTTCTTGGCAGGAATAACTTGTGCTAAGGTTGTATCCACACCCTTTAAAAACATGCCATTGATTTTGCATAACTAATGTGAACATTGAAATGGGGACTTTTTAGAGACAAGTATGAACAGAGACCAGGTTTTCCCCGGGGGGTATGCACATGTGGTGGAAACTGGTGAACCCAAATCTGTGTCATTTGATGACTAAACTCATTTTAGGCTACAAAGGCATTGTTTCAATTTCCCCCTGTGTGATTCTTAATTCAGACCAAATTTTATCTTATAAGTAGAAGGAGTAGCTGAAAATAATTTCATGCCCTGCCAATGACATAGGCACCGAGTTTTAACAAAAGGCTCATAAACTCTTTTTATGATACTGTAAAACTGGAGAGCTCATGACTGTTAAAACATAAGCTTCATGTTACATGTAACTAAGGCAAGGAGGAGAGAGGAAAAATGTAAGTTTTAAAATGTATCTTGTATTACATATTAAACGCATGCGGAAAATACCGCACACATGTTCAGTTTCAAAGGCAAAGCTGAGGACAAGCAGTAGGGTGAATGATCCCATGGGCGAAAAAAAATGAAGTGAGGAATGGATTGCTGTTCCAAGTTCTCCAGAGGATATGCTATGTTGGTGGTTAGAGGTCACTTTCTAGATTTCCTGATTATAAATAAGAAGGTATCATTAAAGGCACATTCAGCTGCTATTTGGTTAATTTAAGTTATAATTTTGGGTCCAATAAAGTTTGAAAATTATTATTTATTTTTTCCTTAGGAATGAGACCCTCCAAAATGACTTGTGTATTAAGAAGAGGTCTGAAGAGATGTCCAGGGTCTGTCAAAGGCAGCTGGAGGTGCTCATGATTTTTATCCATCCCAGAACCCAGTGCGGGAAGAGGCTCTCTCCTCCGCTGTAGCCCCCCTTTCCAACCAGTTCTGATGGTGATGGGCCTAAAGCATTAACATAAGCCACACTGGCTTCAGTGTTGGCATCTTGTACCATAATCTCATCTCCATGTTTTTACTGCAAAGGGATGTCAAGAGTCCTGAATCCCAAACCTTCAGCTATTAATGTAAGAAGATCTACAGAAGACCAAACAACCTCACATCAAAGTGGAGATCAGTGGGTATATGACTGAACATATGTCACAACATACGCCCATTTTATTTGAACATTCTTAAAATTTTTTCTAATATACAAATTCATAATTTAATTTTAAAAGCAGACAAATTATAGACCAAATACAAAGTTAAATTATGGATTGTAAAGAAAATCAAAATGTTGACCTTGATGCCATATACTGAGATTTTAATCTACAGATTTTGAACAGATTTTATTATTTTTTAAATATGGAAGTACAATTGAACAAAATATGTAAATAAATCACATACCATCACCATTAAATCGTTTAGCCTAGCACTAAAAGCTGCATCAGATTGATGTATTTCACCAGCCAACCATAAAATAAGAAAAATCACTACAAGTTGAGAATCAGCTGAATACACTTTATACTTATGACACCATATTGTTTCTGAATTCTGATGTGCCTATAATCAATTGTAATTACTTTGCTTTTAAAAGATATAAATATTTTAATGATTTTTATAGGAATTACTTTTCCATGTAATGGAAATAATAATATGAAGCTACACATAAATTTCTTAAGAAAATAACTTGGTTAAATATATTAAATGTCTTCTCATAACCTAATCTAAAATGCAATTTTCCCCTCAGATGTATTACACAAAGAGTTGGAAAAAGACTTTTAAAAACTAAGTGAAAACAGTTCTTTGCAGAGTGCTATGGACTTGGGAAAAGATGCCAGTCAGCATAAATCAAATTGAAAATCTAATTTACCTAGATATGACGATCCTGTAGGAATCCTTTTATAGTGCTTTAACTTTGTTCTTACCATTAGTTGGGTTTAAGTTATTATCTTTATTTACACTGTAGATAGACTTACAAATTGTTAATACTCTTGATAAGTTTTAAGAATTAGTGTTTTGATTGTGTATTGAGTATGTAAAGCATAGTGGTCCGACATTTAATAGAGCTATAAAGCAAATTCTTTATATTTCAACGAACATAGAGAAAACAAATGGAGCATGATTTTAGGAGGGGACTGCACGGTCTGAATCAGAAAAAAATGAGTTCTACAGCCCCATACACCAAGTGACTGAACCGTAAAAGAAATATGGAAGTTGCTAATAGCAGTTACGGCAGCAATAAAAACATGATAAAAGGCTCTTTGACGGTAAGAAACCTTGGAAGCTGGGGCAAATACAAAATCTGTTTTGTAGGGACTGGCAGTATCCTGCTGTCTTTAGTAGGGGTTTCTGACGACGTCTAGTTCATCTCCTTAAGTTGAAGTGATCTATCAAAATGCCTTGGTTCTGGGCTTCTCTGGCGGCGCAGTGGTTGAGAATCTGCCTGCTAATGCAGGGGACGCGGGTTCGAGCCCTGGTCTGGGAAGATCGCACATGCCGCAGAACGGCTGGGCCCGTGAGCCACAACTACTGAGCCTGCACGTCTGCAGCCTGTGCTCCGCAACAAGAGAGGCCGCGATGGTGAGAAACCCGCGCACCGCGATGAAGAGTGGCCCCCCACCTCCTCCGCTTGCCACAACTAGAGGAAGCCCTCGCACAGAAATGAAGATCCAACACAGCCAAAACAACAAAACAAAACAAAAAACCAAGCATTTTGAAGCCCTTAAAAAAAAAAATGCCTTTGTTCTGAAGAGCAGTCAAAATCATTTGAACTTTAAAAACATATTAAAAAAAAAAAAACCTACAGTAGTATTGGCAGAGCACTTACTCCTTGATCCAGTCAAAATGGCAGAATATGCTGTAGTGCAGCATCGTTTTGTACTTGGATACATGTTTTTGAAGTTATCAGCCCATATAAGCTTACTCAAAGTCTTGTTTGTTCATTTTAAATACAATAATCCTAGCCACTGATTTTGATGACATTTTAAACTTTCTTTTTACAAGATGAAAATGCTCAGAGAAAAATTTTAGATACTGATGATTCTCTCAGTATTTGCTCAAATTAAGGAGCCCGTAAGATAATATTTAATAAAATCCTAACCCTGATCACCTTTCTGAGCTCTTATCACTGTATTAGACACCCGCCACTCCTCTTCACCCCCTCCCACCATGCCAAAGCATTACGGCTTTGAAACGACTCTTATTGGGTTACATAATTTTTGACCAGTTTCTGTATTTCTTCTTGGAATCCTTCAGTGAAATGGAACTAAAAGAAGAAATTTCAGATGCAGAACAGCATTATTTTTTCCCCATAAACATTACCAGAACTATTTCCATCTCAAGAATCAATGCATTTTCTTTTAAACATCTTTATTGGGGTATAATTGCTTTACAATGTTGTGTTAGTTTCTGCTGTATAACAAAGTGAATCAGCTATATGTATACACTTATCCACATATCCCCTCCCTCTTGCATCTCCCTCCCAGTCCCACCCCTCTAGGTGGTCACAAAGCACCGAGCTGATCTCCCTGTGCTATGGGGCTGCTTCCCACTAGCTATCCATTTTACATTTGGTAGTGTATATATGTCCATGCCACTCTCTCACTTCATCCCAGCTTACCCTTCCCCCTCCCCGTGTCCTCAAGTCCATTCTCTACATCTGCATCTTTATTCCTGTCCTGCCCCTAGATTCATCAGAACCATTATATTTTTTTAGATTCCATATATATGTGTTAGCATACAGTATTTGTTTTTCTCTTTCTGACTTACTTCACTCTGTATGACAGACTCTAGGTCCATCCACCTCACTGCAAATAACTCAATTTCGTTTCTTTTTATGGCTGAGTAATATTGCATTGTATATATGTGTCACATCTTCTTTATCCATTCATCTGTGGATGGACACTTAAGCTGCTTCCATGTCCTGGCTATTGTAAATAGAGCTGCAATGAACATTGTGGTACATGACTCTTTTTGAATTATGATTTTCTCAGGGTATATGCCCAGTAGTGGCCTTCTCAAACTCTTCCAAAATATAGCAGAGGGAGGAACACTCCCAAACTCATTCTACGAGGCCACCATCACCCTGATACCAAAACCAGACAAAGATGTCACAAAGAAAGAAAACCATAGGCCAATATCACTGATGAACATAGATGCAAAAATCCTCAACAAAATACTAGCAAAGAGAATCCAACAGCACATTAAAAGGATCATACACCATGATCAAGTGGGGTTTATCCCAGGAATGCAAGGATTCTTCAATATATGCAAAATCAATCAACGTGATACACCATATTAACAAATTGAAGGATAAAAACCATATGATAATCTCAATAGTTGCAGAAAAATCTTTCGACAGAATTCAACACCCATTTATGATAAAAACTCCCCAGAAAGTAGGCATAGAGGGAACCTACCTCAACGTAATTAAGGCCATATATGATAAACCCACAGCCAACATCATTCTCAATGGTGAAAAACTGAAAGCATTTCCTCTAAGATCAGGAACAAGACAAGGTAGCCCACTCTCACCACTGATATTCAACATAGTTTTGGAAGTTTTAGCCACAGCAATCAGAGAAGAAAAGGAAATAAAAGGAATCCAAATCGGAAAAGAAGCAGTAAAGCTGTCACTGTTTGCAGATGACACGAAACTATACATAGAGGATCCTAAAGAATCAGTGATTTTTTTTTTCCAATGCCTTCTGGGACTCGTTCTGTAGCAAAGACTGCAGAACAGAGGGAACTACATAAAGAAGATTAAATGATCCAAGTATAAAGCTGATGGTGAACCTTCTTTTTCATATGTCCCTATGGGATCTTCTTTGCCTATTTGGATGGCTGGCAAATAGTGTACTGTGCCTTTAAATGCATGCGTGTGTGTGTGTGTGCGCACACACACAATGTCAACAGGGATGCTTGGAAATGCTTATGCAGTTATTCTTGACTTTTAATATTATAAATGTTTTCTTTAGTTTAGTTTAGATTGGATACTAATCAATTTTTACCAAAAATAATTCACTTCCTTTAACCTTTACATCGAAAGATATGTGAAAATGCATACTCTATTTTTTCTCATTCAAATTATGAACTTGTTAAGCACACACACATACACGTGCACAAACACACACACACTTATTTCCCCAAGGTAAATAAAATGTAGTTTATTCAATTAAGGAGTAACTAAAATGATTAGTAGCATTTCAGTGTCTTATAAACAAAACTCATCACTGCACTGTGTTCAAAAGCTTTGGTCATTGTACAGCAGGGAGTTCATTTGATCAAAATTTAGAGAATATCAGGGTTGGAAGGAAGCATATTTTATCTTATTGAACCACACCTTAGTAGTTGAATCCATGGGATGATATCTCTGCCAAGGGATCGCTGACTATATGGTGTATACCTCCAGTAAAAAGGAAAAAAAATATACTCTCTAAACACAGACTATTAATAGTAAGACATTTATTGTATTATTAAATTGTTTCTAAAATCCATTATTATTGCAATGGTGAAGAGGTAAATGCAAAGCTAACCTCAGTCAGAAGTGTATTACAGTTAGGTTGACAGGAAATTACAAGAAACATCCACTGACTATAAATCTGTTACAGAATATGGAGAAGCTACATGAACTGGCAACATTTTATATATCATTAAAAAACCATTGAAAACCTAAAAACCTAAAAATGATGCTTGCATATAGCTGCAGATACTAGAAAATCTTTCATTTTAAAAGTTAATTCTGTACCATTCTTTTAAAAAATTTATCATCGTCATATGCAGGTATGTATTGTTTATATCAAGTGATTTTCGTGCCTAGATATAATTTAAGACCGTTAAATATAAATTCATATTTCCTTTCATATAAAAATATATATAAAAATAGAGTATTTAAAGGAGGTGGAAATTCACACTAAGGAACTGATCAATCAAAATAGTTTTATGTTTTTGTATAGTAATGAAATTGAGGTATTCGTACATTTGGCAATTTCAGCTAAATACTGAATTAACCCTCTCAGCCCTTTTTTCCCCAAAAGGAAAATAATCCTTTAAGAGCCATTGTAACTGTGAGATGTTATCTCACAACAAGGCGTTTGTACAATAAAAAATTTTACTGTCTTAAACTTGAAGTATAGAAGAGAAAGTTCTCAGTACTAGGATTAGATATGTTTTACATGTATGCCACGGTTTTATAAAAAAATAATTCTATGTCTTTTCGAAATCTGGATTAGATACCGTTGCTCAGGAAAATCAAAATACAGTTACTAGTAACAGAGTAGTATTCGTGGACACATACAAATGCTTTCTGGAAATAAATGCCTATGCACTTGAGAATGCTTAATCCTTTGCAAAATATTTACATAAAATATAATTGCAATCTTAAATTATATAGAGCTCTAACAGCAAACAAAAGCTTTCTTAAGTAATATCATCAATGAAACATAATGAAGTAACCCATGAAGAACTATATTTTCTCACTTTAAAATTACATATTTAATCAACTTAGACTGCAGTTACCCATCCAAGTTCACAGACAGGCTAGGAGGGAATGTTTATGAAAACTACAAAGAATGCAAAAAATATATTGGTGTTTTAACTGTAAAATATTACACTTCCTATCGCTTTCATAGAATATCTTAGAATTCCCTGGAGGAGCATTTCTATTCTTTTCCTTTCAGTTATAGTATGTTAAAAATCTAGGAAGAAGCGGTTTTCATAAGCAATGGATTCACAAAGCCTAAAGCCTCATCAAAGCCATGTTTTCTCCTGGTAAAGGGCACAAGCGTAATCCCCACTTGCAGGTGTAATGTAATTCCTTTTTCCCCTTTCCAATACTCAGGTAACGATAAAGATGATAAGGCAATACTCAAGAGCATTATCTTTTCCCCCCATGTTTCAAATGTCTATATTTCTCTTTATTATCACAATGCAATACCCAGGCCACAGTGGATCTAGTTTATGATTAAGGTCACCATTTTCTAGTTCTGTCTTTCATCTTGAAACCAGCTGATTTCCACATGCACATCCTAACTTTATAAAGCTGTAGAAAAAGAAAGTGTTATGACTTTTTTAGCTACGTGTGCATTGGTGTGTTTGTGTGTGCCGGTGTGCCTCAGCATGGGTGGCGGAACCAAAATACACATAATGCACAGGATTTGGCTGCTAAACCATCGTCCGGGTGAGTGACTTGAATCCTATTCCAAGTTCAGCCCTTCCGCAGAGTCTGCACAGTTCTTTCACTGGCACACATCCTGCTGAGAAGGATTTCAGAGCAAACCTGATTAACTGGACCTCTGACGTGATACGGTGATTGTACATTTGTTACAGAGTCTTGTTGTCGTCGTTGTACTTTGCTTTGATTGCTGAAATATTTTCCCACAATATGATTTCTTGATCGTTTCATTTTAAGAAAGTGATATTCTTTGGATAATTTTGATTTCACTACCTGCAAATAAAGAGCAAAAAAAAAAAATAGTGAGGTAAAATCAAGGACATTTGAGACCTGCAAAGAGCAGGATAATTAACTCACAAACTTGAAAAAAACATCTCTAGCACATAGATGTTACAGATGTTGCCCAAAGGACATGAATATGATTGACATGACCAAGAACCAATGTAACTTATCTTTCAAAAAGGATCAAGGTTGAAATTAGAATTTCGGCCCCTTTTCTTACCTCAGGGCAGCTGTCTTTAATGCAACTAAGGAGTAGCCTCAGGTAGTGTCTCTGCCACACTGTGTGTGTGTGTGTGTGTGTGTGTGTATGTGTGTGTGTGTTTAGGCCAGATGCTAACATACAGAGGACACTAACATGCCTTTGCTGAGTCACTGATTCAAACATGGTACTCTAAGCCTGTCATGGCATCATTTTATAGAATGATAGCTACAACTATTTTCAGAGAAAAGAGAAAATAGTTTTGCATTGCACACTCATAAGCTGACGCTGTTACAGTTAGTAGTTACATTTCTCTGGGCACTTAGGAAGTCACGGAATCTGAAGGCGCAGCCTATGCACTATTAAGCTAATAACTTTATAAATGTTTGTGCATATGTATAGTTTTACCTTAAAATTGTTTTGAATAGGCAGTATAAGCATTTATAAAGCATAAAAGAGTATATAATAAAAAGTTTCCTTCCCATCTCTTCTCCTCACTTTCAGTCACTCAACAGCCTCCCCAGAAGCAACATATATTATAGTTTCTTCGGGATTCTCTTCATGGACATATTATGAATATTAACACACACACATGAAAACAAAGAGGCCATATTTATTGTCTATTTGTACAGTATGTAAAACTTTGCTCTGGTGAAATCCTATAATTGTCAGCTTTAATCACTGGGCTAATATATCTCAGGGAGTTAGCCACAAAAGTCAGAGAAAATGAGGTGGGGACCCAGAGAGCCTGGGGGAGGGGAAGGTTGAGAAGTAGGGAAAAGAGAAAATACTGGCAAAAATTTTTTGGGTGTGTTTACAGATTAATAGCAAATTTTTACTTTCATCAAATTAATGCAACTGTAAGACATTTTCAGTCACTATGGACACATTATTTATTACTGATGACTAATGAAAGCAACACTAGCACATATGGATTTTTAAAATTCTTTTGAGGGCTACGTAATGATTTAGGTACATATTTTTTGATCCCATATAAAAGAATGCAATGAAAACAGTTCCATGCCATCTATTTCGAAGGTAGGTAGTTTTAGTTATGTTGTAAGTTAGAGGGAACCATTTTAGAAGAGTTGTTTGAATAGAAATTCTGTAACAGTCTACTCCGAAAGGTTAAGAGCAGTGATCTTTAGGTGGACGAATTACAGGCAATTTAAAATGTATTCTCTGTAAATTTTTGGTCTTGACTTTTTAATTTTACTGCAATGAATGTGCATTACTTTGTAATCGTAAAAACATTGAAGCTATTCCCATTTTGAAGAAAAATATAACAGGAATGCCTTTTAAAGACAATATACCCTGCTAACCCCAAATAAATGAATTGTTTTTTTGTAACTATGGGAGGTTTGGCTTTTCATGATCAGGCCCTCAGATGAAGTAACTCTTAAGAAGTTCAGTGAAATCAGCGGGTTGTGGTGAGGAATCCCTATGGATCGTAATTTACAGCTCAGTCTGCAGTTAACCACTGATTAATATTCCAGGTCCCAACGTTGTAAGTTTCTATTATGCGCTGCTCCTTCTACGTCTGTTTGGTTGTACAATAACTTTAAATATGATAGGCTGGGGAGGTGCACCAATGTTTTCCTGAAGGTTTTGTCCATTTTGGAGGAGGTCTGTATTCACCTATAGCAAGATAAGTGAACATTCTTAAGGAAGTTTACTTAAGGAAACACTGAAGCATAAATATTACAGTCAACCCTGAAAAAGTATTATTCCAATGTTCTGAAGCCAAAATAAGGTTAATTTTGTTTATATAACGTTATCTTAAGTTCTGGTTTTTTCAATTGCCTGATGATCTGCATGCTAATTACATGAAAAATATAAAAAGGCTCATCCCAATGCAAAAAGGTCATATTCCTTAAAAATTTTAATGTTTTCTGTGATTTCAGGGTTGCATTTAATGTTGCATTATCAGTGTTGGATAATGCTAGTTTAAATGCTTACAGCAATCTTGAAAGTGATTCATAAAAGGGATATACAAAAAAATACCTATTTCCAGTGTATTTGCTGAAGCATGTAGCTTCCACTTGGGAGTATTGTCAGTATTTTGCCAGATCACAGTGGGAAGGTTGATGATATACTTCTATTTTTAAATCACTAAGATGATCTCTGAGAAAGGAAGATGGAATGATGGTGTCTCCGCCAGCTTCTGAGGACCAGCCTAATGCCTCCTACAGGGAAAACTTCTATTATGCTATATGAGATTGACCCCTACACAGCCATGCCAGAGATTGGCCCAACAATACCTAAGTCAGTTGGTTTCCTTTGAAAACTATTTTTCAGGAAATAATCAAAGATAATGAGTTTCCCAATTCTTTTGTTAAGCCAGTATCACCCTGATGAATCCTAAAAGCTAACAAACCTACAGAGAAAGAATGATTTCAATTTTGATTTGTCAAAACACAGACATAAAAAATCCTCCCAAAATGTTATTGTAAATGGAATCTAGGAGCATGTAAAAAATTTAGCAGTATTATGGGCTGTATTACTAGCACATACAATTTATTTCAGGAATGTTAAGCTTCAATATTATGAAATATTTTGTCATAGGAAATTACCAAAGAATTATTTGTAGCTATATGATTGTTTGCCCTGAAAACTCAAAGAAATCTACAGTAAAATAAGGAGATATTTTAAAGTTAATATTTAAAAATTAGATAGCTTTCTATATTATATCAATAATAAGAAATATATTAGAGAAAAGATTTCATTACAATATTAAAACAACTTCACCAAGTTCAATGATAACCTATAGGACACAGGTGAAGAATGTGTCAAAAATTTAATGAGTCATAAAAGAAAACATGAATAAATGGAAAGACATAACATGTCAAATCGTCCCAAGTTAATTAAAGAGCTATTCCAATTTTAATCACAGCAGGATTTGGGGGTATGTGACAAAGGAATTCTAAAACAGATCTTAAAGAATAATGTAGGAAAATAGCCAAGACCATTTGGAAAGAAAAAAAAAGCAGTGATGAGAGGATACTTTCAATACCAGATATTCATTCATCAACAGGACTTGAGTCTACCATCAACCTACCATGGACTCAATTTGTTGGCTGTATAAGCAGAATTCAATACTGAGATAGAAAAAACAGAAATTTTCACACTGCAGGTTAAAATGTATTTTACAAACTGCCCGTTCCCTAAAAATTTTCATGGAGAAATAAGGTAGTTCTAAATAGCACCCAAGGTCATATAAATCCAGTGACCATAAATGTTGACAGCCTAACAGTTTTAATTACACGGGATTAAAATCAAGAGTGTGTGTTTAAAATGGAGCTAAGTGCCGAACTGCTAATAGGGTCTCCAATGAAGAAGGGAGTGAAAATTGAGGATGTGTGTGTAGTGTAAAAACAAAAGTATTTTTGTTTTTATTGTATATATTATTTAAAAATGTTTAGCATTAGCAAGAATTCATGTAATCCTTTTATAATCGAAAAGCAGTAGAAGAGAAACAAAGTGATTCTGTATCTTACAAAATTAAAATTTATGATTTATTTTTGCCATATAATATCCATCTTTCAATCTTCAGAGCTCTCTGTGTTAGGAAACACATGGAGTAATTCAGATATGGTCCCTATCCTCAAGGGGACTATATAAAGACACATGTCTAAGACACTTGAAGTAAGAACAAGAATGAAATGACTTCAAAGTCATTGTCTGAGACTAGATCCCCAAGGTCAGGCACCATGTTGTTTCTGTGTAATGAATGGTTCCTTAGTAAGTACATTAAGGAGACAGTGCTAATTTATGGTGGCCATGATAACTTGTTCACACAGCTATTATTTCTTTGAACTTATTTGTAAAATTTGGTGTCCGATATTGGCGTCAAACTGCTATCTCTGAGTTTCAAAATATTACTGTATTTTACCTACCCTTATTGACTCTATAGTGGAGGAAGAGAAATTAGCTACATTTTTAAGTCTTGGAAGTGTTATGCAAATGAAGGATGTTTGATACCTGTACAGTAAAGAGCGAACTGTTTCTTTTCTTTGATCTCATGTGTAGAAATGTGCCCATGGGAGTCCTTCCAAAATCAGAGGACCATTTGGGGTTACTAAATTCCAACTACAGTGGCGGCGACTGGAATGTGGCTTTGAAAGAGAGGTGTTAGCAATACAAATGTTAGGTTTATCTCTGGGGCATAGTAATAGTAAACAACAAAAATGAGCTATTAGAAAGCAATGGTGAAAGATTTAGGTCTTGAACCAGAAACAAAGGACTCTAGATGTTTTTGTACGGTGGTCACCTCAATCAGAGACAAATACTAACGTCTTGATGCTTCCAAAAGCTTCTCTAAATCTGGATGCATACGACTCAACAACTGAGAAAGAGACGCATCTACCTAGAGGAAAAAGGAACTACTACATGTGGTTAATAACACATACCCATGTGATTGGGGAAATGTTTACATTACTTGAAACATGAGTGTTAGCTGGAGTTTTATTGTTCTTTTTTTGCCACTTTAAAATAATCCAAAGTAACTCCTTGTCTTTAGTTTTGTTGTCATTATTTTCTTTTTGTGACTTTGCTGTGTCAAATTATACTTAAAATTAGGAAGAGAGAGTGAAGGACAATTGGTCTCCATAAAGTGTGATAACCTGTTAGATCAGCATTGTTCCCTTATCACAAGTATAAGTGTAATAATAAAAAAAATTTTTTTCTCACAGCAATGTTCAAATTTAGATTAAGTTACAAATAGGAAAAGACTTTTAAGTAAGGATTATGGTGTTTCAAAACAGTAATAGATTTTTATTTCCATAGTATCTATGGAAACTTGGAGAGGAGTAATTTCGGAGCTGGAATCAAGGGCTGCAATGGGAATATTATAGGTTATGTAGATGATCACATTTTTCTGTGACTCAGTCCAACAAAAATTCTGTGCTTTGGTGTGTAGAAGTAACTTTTGCTTTCTCTTAGGCTTCTTATATACTAAGAAGTCTCCCACTTTATGATTGTATATCTTTCCACATCTCTATATAATTAAGGACTTGGGCACACAGACATTTTAGAAGGCATACAAATGCCCATAATTCAACTTGACTGGTTTGGGTCAATGGCTATTGTAAGACTTCCCAAACAAATGAAAAAGTGTTATAAATTACAGGACAAAAGTACATGGCAACTTTTACTATTAAATTCATGTAAGTTCAACACTCAAAACTGATTTCACATAAATAGTCATCAGAATGAATGTGTTACCATGTCAATTAATTGCTGCATCTAAAATAACTATGAATTTCCTTTTTAAAAAATTTAATTATTTTTGTTTGTTTGTTTGTTTTGTTTCTTTTTGCAGTACGCGGGCCTCTCACTGTTGTGGCCTCTCCTGTTGCGGAGCACAGGCTCCGGATGCGCAGGCTCAGCGGCCATGGCTCACGGGCCCAGCCGCTCCGCGGCATGTGGGATCTTCCCGGACCGGGGCACGAACCCATGTCCCCTGCATCGGCAGGGGGACTCTCAACCACTGCACCACCAGGGAAGCCCTTAATTTATATTTATACAGCAGGTTCTTATTAGTTATCTATTTTATACTTATTAGTGTATACATGTCAGTCCCAATCTCCCAATTCATCCCACCCACCCCCCCTCCGCCCCCGCTGCTTTGCCCCCCTGGTGTCCATACGCTTGTTCTCTACATCTGTGTCTCTATTTCTGCCCTGAAAACTGGTTCATCTGTACCATTTTTCTAGATTCCACATATATGCGTGAATATACGATATTTGTTTTTCTCTTTCTGGCTTACTACACTCTGTATGACAGTCCCTAGATCCATCGACGTCTCTACAAATGACCCAATTTCGTTCCTTTTTATGGCTGAGTAATATTGCATTGTATATGTGTACCACATCTTCTTTATCCATTCATCTGTCAATGGGCATTTAGGTTGCTTCCATGTCCTGGCTATTGTAAATAGTGCTGCAATGAACATTGGGGTGCATGTGTCTTTTTGAATTATGGTTTTCTCTGGGTGTATGTCCAGTAGTGGGATTGCTGGATCATGTTGTAATTCTATTTTTAGTTTTTTAAGGAACCTCCATACTGTTCTCCATAGTGGCTGTATCGTTTTTCTAAAATTTAATTTTTTTTTTATATACAGCAGGTTATTAGTTATCTATTTTATACATATTAGTGTATATATGACAATCCCAATCTCCCAGTTCATCATGCCACCACCTCCCCCACCTCAATCTACATTCCCACCAACAGTGCAAGAGGGTTCCGTTTTCTACACACCCTCTCCAGCATTTGTTTGTAGATTTTCTGATGATGCCCACTCTAACTGGTGTGAGGGGATACCTCACTGTAGTTTTGATTTGCATTTCTCTAATAATTAGTGATGTTGAGCAGCTTTTCATGTGCTTCTTGGCCATCTGTATGTCTTCTTTGGAGAAATGTCTATTTAGGTCTTCTGCCCATTTTTGGATTGGGTTGTTTGTTTCTTTAACACTGAGCTGCATGAGCCGGACTCTCAACCACTGCGCCACCAGGGAAGCCCCTCACTGTAGTTTTGATTTGCATTTCTCTAATAATTAGTGATGTTGAGAAGCTTTTCATGTACTTCTTGGCCATCTGTATGTCTTCTTTGGAGAAATATCTATTTAGATCTTCTGCCCATTTTTTGACTGGGTTGTTTGTTTTTTTAATATTGAGCTGCATGAGCTGTTTATATATTTTGGAGATTAATCCTTTGTCCGTTGATTCATTTGCAAATATTTTCTCCCATTCTGAGTGTTGTCTTTTCGTCTTGTTAATAGTTTCCTTTGCTGTGAAAAAGCTTTTAAGTTTCACTAGGTCCCATTTGTTTATTTTTGTTTTTATTTCCATTACTCTAGGAGGTGGGTCAAAAAAGATCTTGCTGTGATTTATGTCAAAGAGTGTTCTTCCTGTGTTTTCCTCAAGGAGTTTTATAGTGTCTGGTCTACTATGAATTTTCAAAAAGTCAATATAAAAAGGGAAAGCTTGGTGAATTGGAAAAGTGTCAGGCAGATTACAAGCAAATACCTTTTCTAAAACTGATCTTGACTTGAATAACACCCAAGGAACTTCTGATGTGGTTCCAGATCCACAGAACAAAATAGAAAACAATTTTCAGTGGTGCAAGTGTTCCAAAATCTCTAGACCAGATTAGGGGGGAATGCTCTGACTACAAATGTGTTTCACAATCATGGGTAGGGTCTGAGGAATGAGGGTAATGGTTTTTTAAGGTTAGAAGACATGAGCTTGACCAGGCAAAACCTGCTAACACAATCTTTTAAGACAAATGTATACTATTGAAGCACTTTTTATTTGGTATTGTCATTCCGCATTCAATCCAAGATCCAGTCACAAAAGTTATGACCAGCTGCAAAAGTAGTTTAAGAATTCACAGAAATAGAATAAAAATAAAGTGACAAACAATAGCTAGAAGCCAGTCCTTATAATTTCATTTCAGGAAATCATGCAATTTTTACAGATAATAAGGAATTCTTTCATCTACCCCCCCACCCCCAATATTTAATTATGGCCACATGAAACAAGCTATGTTTTGAGTAAAGGGAGTCCAACTTCTGAATGGGTCAAAGATGCTGAGGATTAGAGGGCAAGACTAAAGTTTTCTTTAGGAATGAGGATTTTTTTTTTTCTTTTTGTTTTTGGTGTTTCCAGATATGCAATGTCTCTGTCTCCCATCCTACTTCCAAATCTTCAACCCTTTTTACCTGACAGCTGAGGCTTTTTCATTCCTGTCCCCAGTCAGAGCTCAGTTCCTGACTTTGGGAACAAATTCTGCTCTGAAGTGGGAATATTCATTAGAGGGAACTACAGATCAGTAGTTTACCAATTTCATGTTAAACTGTTGGTTCTATCTTACACTTCTACGCAGTTCCCCAGAGACTAACTCCTTGTCTTAAACTCAGTTTCCTAAGTGGGTGAGTATTCATGTAACTGGATTCTTGATACTATTTGAATAACCTTTGTTAGTCTAATTGATTTCAAGCTACGTTACTTCCCTGCTCTATTTAGATGGACATGTTGTGTCTTGGAATCTATTTTGATCTTAACTCACAGGTGTTTGTTTCCATCCATCTCTCCTGAACTTAGAATTTATATTTAAGAATATGGCACTATTGGGAGTTCCCTGGTGGCCTAGTGGTTAGGATTCTGAGTTTTCACTGCCGTGGCACAGGTTCAATCCCTGGTAGGGGAACTGAGATCCTGCAAGCTGCACAGTGCGGCCAAAATATATATATATATGGCACTAAAATGTTATTTAGAAAACAATTTGTGTGGACCAACATTTCTCACTGCTGGAATCACTGTAGGAATTTGCCCAGCACTATCCTGGCCTTTTGAAAAGAGATCTTCTACTAGGCCATTGCATTTCTTGTCAGAAGAGCTCTCCAGCATCCTGTCTGAGGTGGCACATGACTGACTGACTGCTGGTATTTAGGGGGCTTGGGGAGAAGTTTAGGGGCTCTACTTTTCAGCAGCCAATTTCACTTCTGGCTTTCTGATTTTAGCTTCTAGAATAGTTTGCTCTTTGCTTTCCCTGTGTTTCTGAGTCTAGACTCTCTGCTGTTCAACTTTAAAAGAAATCATATGTATGGCTGTAGGTTCTTGACTGCATGGGTTGGGGTAAGGGACTCAGGGTCCACCAGTTTTGCACACAGACTTTTAACCAGTTGTTTTCTGACGTGTGCTGTAGCCCTGCCTTCCTCAGCACGTGGCTCCTTCAGGTCTGAGCCATTCAGAGGATCCATGGGTCAAGGGTGCCCCTCCTATAATTGGTGTTTCTCGTCTCTAAGCACTTTATTTTTTTAGGGAAAATATGAACTTTTATTCTTTAAAGCTAGGAACCAATTTTTAATATATTTTTTAGTTTTTATTGAAATATAGTTGATTTACAGTGTTGTGTTAGTTTCAGGTGTACAGCAAAGTGATTCAGTTGTGCATATATATATCTATCTATTCTTTTTTAGATTCTTTTACATTATAGGTTATTATAAGATATTGAGTATAGTTCCCTGTGCTATACAGTAGGTCCTTGTTAGGCACTTTACATTGTAAATTCCTTTGCAGGCTACGTCAAACTTCTTAAAATGAATTCTGTCTGTTATGAGTTATTTCTTATTCTGTCTTTTTTTTTGGGTGGTGGTGGTGGTGAAGATTTATGTCTTTAAAGTCTTTTTCGTGGAGTTTCGAGTGGAAGAGAAGATAAATGCTCGTGGTCAATCTGCCACATTTAATCTGTACTCCAAGCGTGATTTTAGACCTTATTGTCTATGCTAGTTTTCCCAAGATGTGTTTACTGAGGTGTTAATAGCTGTTATTAAAAAAAGAAAAGTGGTTCTGTGGCCAACATTTTGGGAAAAACTGGGTCAAACTAAGCTAAACCGTTTCTTTGCTGTAAGGGCTTTTGGGATCATTTAATATACTAATACTATTTAAGAATCCTTAAAGTGGAGGGGGATACAGTATTTCCCAAACCGCAGATCCTGTTTTCACCAGGCTAGAACGCTAAAAGCTAAAGTAGGAAAAATGCTAATCAAAGCAGTTCAAAGTCCATCTCAGCTTGGCACTTAAAGGTTGGTAGTGAAACCTCCAGAAATGAGCGTTCATTGCACAGGACATGAGATAAAATAGTGATGTGTCAGCATCTCTTTCTAAGGCATACTGACATTCCATGTTCCAGTACTGCAGAGGTTGGGCTGGATAGCTGCCTCCTGGGGATATAGTACCAGTGCAACGTAGAGTGACTGACACTTTTCTTTGTTCGTCCTCCATTATAACTGTCCTTCTTAAGAGAGATACCCTGATGTTATTGGGTATCCACCATTCCATAGAGGATGGTCCCTTTGGAAGAGGATTTTGTACCAATCCATCTCAGGAAAGGTTGGGCTCCATTATGGCTAATGAGTTTATTCTCACCAGGCACCGATCTTGAATCTAATCGGCCACTAGAAAAGGCTAGAATTCACTTGCAAATGGAATGAACATAAATTATTTCACACAGAAAGGACTGTTTAGAATTATCTTCCAAAAAACGGGGTGTGGGAATGGTAGGTAGTGAAAGCTTCTGTGACTCTTCTTTAGTTACAGAGCCATTGAAAGATTTCAGGTGACACCATTCCATCTGCAGTGCAGAAACATTACACCTGGTGGGGGCAGGAAAGATGAACTCAAGTAGTTCAAAGTGAAGGTTCCAAGAGGAAGATATTGTAATAGTCTAGGGCAAATGAATGACAGGGAAGAAGACCTTCCATCTCATCTTGTTCATTTACCAGCATCCTACCAACTATTTACCAGTGTCCTTGACCTGGTCCTCTCCCACACTGCCAGGAGCCTTCCTCTACCAGTCCTACCTGCTCCTGTACACTCACTCTACCCCTTAGTATTAACTATTCCCCCTCTGCCCATAAACATGCCAAAGTTGTTCCTCCTATAAACTGCCCCTAGATCACTTTCTCTTCTAAATCCAATATCTTCCCCTCTTTCTTATTGTTACTTGTTGAAAGGTTTTACCTTTTCTCACTTCTTATACCTCTTCATTCTATTGTAGTTTACTCCCTGCCCTCAATATTTTACTGAAACTACTCTGGATATGGTAAGAAAGGACCTTATCAATGCCAAAAATCAATGACTATTTTAAAATCCCTGTCCTAATAGAGTTATCTATTACACTGGACAACATTAACCCTCTTTCAATCTCTCCTTACACATTTTCACTTTTTGGTTTTCCATGGCACCCCACTCTACTAGAGCTTTCCTCTAACAGTTTATTCTTTAAATGCAAATGCTCCTATTTCTCCCAACTTGGCTTAAATATTGGTGTTCCCGAGGGTTCCTTCCTCAACTCTTCTCACTTTCTTTGGATGATCTATTTTCATCGTTTCGGCTATTACCTATTTTCTGAGGACTTCCAACTTTTTAATCTCCAGCCCCACCCTGTCCCTCAAGCTTCAGATGTGTATCTCCAACTGCCTGTTAGGATGCAGGCAGGCATCCTGGATGTCCCACAGGCATCTCAAACACAATATGTTCAAAACGGAATTCATCTTTTCCCTAAGCCTGTAGCTTCTCAGTTACTCCATGTCTCAATTGCCGGTTCAGTTCTCTAATTGATCACCCAAGTTAGGAATCATCTTGGATTCTTCCTACACCCTCATGCCACTCATAAGATCTATAGATACATGTTTAATAGGGCTTCTATTTGTCTGCTTCTCTCTTATGATTGCTGTCCCTGTCCAGGTTTGGGTGAGCCTTTATCGTCTCTTACCTGACTTCTGAAAAACTCTCCTAACTTCTTTCCCTGGCTGAGTCCTTTTCAAATCTTCCCATCTCATGGTTCTCAGACTTACCTATTTGAAACAAAGATGCGATCATCTCACTTCTCTCCAAAACCCCTCATTGACTCTCCATCACTTAGAGGATAAACTCTAAGCTCTTACCATGATCTGGCCCTAGCCTACTTTTCCCAGTCCCCTTTTATAATTGATGTTCTACAATATACAGAATTGCTTGCGATTTCCTGAGAACATCAGGTTATTTCAAAGCTACTTTGGTTCACATTGTCTTAGGGGTTGGAATGGTTCCTTCTGCTATTACCTTACTACTTGACTAGGACCAACTCATCCTTTAATAATAAACTTGGGTAGTTTTCAAGGAGAGGTTCACTCAATCCTCAGACTGGATTAGGTGCCTCTTCTTGGTATTATTACAATACCTTATTATATCTCTTTAATGTATTGTTTCATAGTATGGATTTTTATGCCTGACTCTCTGACTACAATGTGTGAAAGGTAGAAAATGTGTCTTATTTATTTTTGCATTACTGCTGTTTAGCTCAAGAACTGGACTCAAAAGATAAATAATGGACAATTAAGTAAAAGAATAAATGTGGTCGAGGCAATTGGAACAGAGTATAGGGGAAAGACTTGGAAGAATATTTACGAGGTAAACAGGATTTGGTAACTAGCTGGTTGGAAGTTGCTAGGGGGCTGAAGAAACATAAGGAGGAGTCAAGGATGACCCTAGCTTGTGCAAGAGAGTGAATTCAGGAATACAAGAGAACAAGAGAGTGTAAAGGGAATATTAATTCTCAATTTGGAAACATGTTGAGTTTGAGACGCTTATAGGAATTCTACAAAATGTTTTCCTACTTCTTTTGACAGCAGTTAGTACAATGCCTACATAGACACTCAAAAATTTGTTGAATTAGATTTCTATTACTAACTTATTAAAAATAGCCATGCTGATAGTTAAATCCTGGGATCTGCTATGTAAGATGACTATACTTGAATCAGTTATTTTCTCTTGGAAAGTCAATATTTCAGTTTTTTAGACAGATGAATTTAAAGGCTTTTTTCTTCATCTGTGTTCATAATAAACTTTGAAAGTTTGAAGGAAAAAGAGAAAAACCTTTAAGTCCACAATACAGAAGGAAAACATTTCTAGGCCAGATAAGCTTTTGTTAATTTAATTAAGACTAAATAATAACAGGAAATCATCTCTGGCAAAGAACTGAAAACCTCTTCTTTCCAAGGTGCAAGAATCAAAGGAAACCTGTTGATATTAGAGCTGGGCGGTGATGCCGGAGGGTTTCTGTGTTTTGCTTTGTTTTCTTTTGTTTTTGACTGAGTCAAAAGCTAGAGCGACACCTGCCAGAAAACAGAGACATCATAGAAAGTTTGTGCAACTGGTTAGACTGACTAATAATCAAATAACAATTGGTTGTGGGTTTGCCCCTTCTGCAGCCAGGTTTGGGCTGGTAATATATTTGTATCCTTTCCAGGTTTTAGCTCACTCACAGTAGATGTTTGCCACATAACTAAAGGCACCATCCAAAACCACTCTTGGGCGACAGCTACCTGGATCCTGTTTGTTGTCCTGTATAAACACTGGGAAAACAAATTCCACTTAGAAACACCTGCTTTTCTAATCAGC
>NW_006786698.1:914218-920055 GCF_000442215.2 Lipotes vexillifer | reverse complement strand
AGCAGGAACATTTTAGTCGAAATTGATGCATACCAGTTGGGAAATTGTTTATAGATTCATGGTGGCAACATATCCTCTCTTGGTGACTTGACAGATGAAAGAGACACCCCAAGACCTTTAATTTCACCTATGGCAGCAAGAGCCCACTGGAGCAGGTTTGTTATGTCTAGGATAGAATTCTCACCACAAATCAAAGAGAACACATAGAGATCTTACTGTGATGATTACAGCAATCCTTCTCAGGTATCTACGAATCTATAGTGGGAATGGTTTAATTGAACACCAAAAGATATAAGGCTCCCAAACCCAAAATCTTATTGTTCTAATACAGTAGATCTTAATGCTTGCTTTTACTGTATGACAAATTCCTTTCCCAGATCCTGAGTCCAGCACAGAGGAAGAAATGGTTGTTATTAATGAATTTCTGCCTTTAATGTTTTGTATGAGACGAGTAATCTACGTTTCTTGGCTTGCCACATTCATCATCAAATCATCCTTTGCAAAAAGCTTTCGATTTTCTTGATTGTTTATAATAAGCTAACAGTGACTCAAGATGTTGGGTGATGGTTTAGAAAGATTATAAAACATCTGTGTCAGCACTGGAAACTTCCTGAGGTACAAGTGGTACAAATTGTTCAAGAGTTAAGCAACAATTATGCCCAAGTGATGAATGGGTTTAGAGACTTTGTGATAAAGGGAGTCAGTTGAGAAAGATGATCTTATCAGTTCTATGTTGTAACTGGAAAGGCGAATGCTTCTAGAAGTATTTCAGCTCCAACATGAAAACATCAAAATGGATAACACTGCTCGAGAATCAACAGAGATAATTTGGGCAATACCTATATAGCTCTCCATCAAGGTGGCACACATTAGAAATAGGGTTTAATAAAACACAATTTGTATATAATAATTGCATGCAAAAAATTATAAAATCAAACAAGCGAAGTAATTTTACCTGACATGCTTAAATCATGATTATGAAAATTAAGGATGGCTTTTATTAGTAATAATTATAAGCCAATATTCTAGTTCTGATGGTTCAAAGAGTCTTTACTGTAGTTCTCAAATTCTAAGACTTTTACTGTCAACTAGTTGATCCTGTGACAATCATGTGGGAAGGGCATCTTCTGTTTTTATTTTTTATTTTGTTTTAGCCGCACTGTGTGGCTTGTGGGAGTTTAGTTCCCCGACCAGGGATTGAACCTGGGCCCTCAGCAGTGAGAGAGCGGAGTCCTAACCACTGGACGGCCAGGGAATTCCCGCATATTTTGTTTTTAATTGGAGCCATGTGGGAAATCAGTAGAGGACTTCTCTTTTTTAGACTTCCAGAGCACTAAAGCTGAAAAAAGAAAAACAGGTACCCTCCCCCAAAATATTAACTGGAGACACATTATGTAAAAGTAAATAAGTAAACCTCTTCTAAAAGAGGCAAAAAAAACTCTGTATGTTGTCATGTGTATGTTGTCTTTCAAAGCCCCCATTTTCTGTGGGTTTGGCAACCTTTAGCTTGTTTTTACAGCCAAAATGGTTATGGTGACACTAGGTTGGCTCAGCTGCAAGTTCATTTTCTTCCTCTTCCAAGCTACCTGCTCTTGTATTTCTAAGCCTTGACCTTTTGCAAATATGAAAGGCATTGGAAGGATATTTCCTTATGGAAGAAGTAAGTAGACACACAGTATCCTACAGCTTAAAAATCTGATCTGCGACAGCGTGGCCAAGCTTCAAGTTGCTAAAATGCCATGCTCTCAGCTGTTGGTGGAGAGGCTCTCGCTTCTCTGAGATGTAGTTCCATCGCCACACAAAAATATAACATGAATTCATTAGCAGAACATACAGAAGAACCAATGCAGTGTCAATAACTTTTGGATATTCATAAAAATCTGAGGATCGAGATGGATTCTGATAGTCATCTTAGGACTGAAAAACAGGATCAGAAGAAACCTTTAGTTGTCACCTCACTAGTCAACCCACTCATGACCGCACTCTGGTTTACAAAGGGGGCCACACCAGAAAGAAAAACTGGATCAGTATCTGACAGGACGGTCAAACGAGACAATCTCCATTGCAGTTTCAGCTGCAGCTCCTGACATCTAAAGCCAACAACAGTAGCCAAGTAACCTCATAGTCCAAAGCAATGTATGGGCAATGTATGCAAAAGTATGGACAAAATCCAGCTTAGCAAACCCTTGTCTGATTAGGTGTTGGGAAAAGGAGAATAAGGAAGAGAAAGAATTTCTGTGAAGGACATTTCCCCAATACTTTATGGTTTTCCTCCATCTTGGGCAGTTGCTTCAGCCTAGCTTTAAGCCAAGTGAGACAGGACTTCAAGAGACCAACTTTGAGAGGCGGACATGTGGCCTTTGGGGATTGGAAGCATTAGAACTGGTATGAGACACTATGGCTATAGATCAGCTTTAAGGTGGCAGAGAGAGTGAGAGAGCAAGAGACAGAAAGAGAGAAAAAAGAGACAGGCTGCACTGGGAGCTCACTGTATTTCTAGCAACAGCAGAGCAAGGATGCATGGGTGTTTCTTGTGAACCAAATGTGGGCAACTAAGTATAGCGAGCCTGGTGCTATGCTGAATATTTTCCAAGAGGAAGCCTGGAGAAGCAATGTGACCCCCAACAGAGGGATGGACAGTTGGAAGCCAAGGCGGCAAGGAAGGAATGCAGCTGTAAGGGAGACACTGCCTCTGTCAAAGAAGCTATTATCAGAGGGCTCGGTGGGAGTGTCTTCAAGAAAGTCCACAAGAGCACCTTCAAAGGAAAGAATCAGCATGTTATGCCCAGAAAACACATCGATGGGTTATGCTTATGCCACTCAGGTCAGACTTTTGTTGCCCTTAACATCTCCCTAACCTGACCCAATGAAGAAAGGGATGGGAGAAAAGTAGCAAAGCACGATGGGGAAAAAGGAAAGGAGCCTCCTGCACCCTCTCTCTTACTTTGGGCTTTTGAGACTGAGGCAGGCCTGAGCTGGGGGAAGGAAATAACTTCATGTGGTTATAACACAGGACTGGGCAATTTTAGTACTGAAGTGAGAGTCTTCTTGTGCCCGAAAGTGATTGGAGTCCTATTATTATCTGAAAGTGGCTTTAAAATATTGGGACTTACCAAGATTTTATGCAAGTGTAGGGAGGAAATAATCCACAGAGTTTGAAAGGACAGGGCGGGGGGAAGGAAAAAAAATATTTTCTGCTATCACCTTCTCAGCTAAGACTATTTAATTACTGGCTACAAATAAAATCATTTCCACCACTAGGAAGGAAAAAACTATTCAAAACACAGGCCCTCCAGGAATTCCCTGGTGGTCCAGTGGTTAGAATTTGGCCGGGGCCAGGTTCGATCCCTGGTCTGGGAACTAAGATCCCATAAGCCACGTGGTGCCACGTGGTGCAGCCAAAAAAAAAACCCAACCAAACAAACAAAAAAACCAAACCAAACAAAGGAAAACAAACAAACAAACACCACAGGCCCTCTGGTTAATGCACTGGATAAAACAGTGGAGGAAGCTTATTCGTCAATTTAGCCTTGATTTTCAAGCTCCACTGAGACATTTGCCACCTTCTTTGGATACAATTTCTGATGGGAAGGCTTGGAGTCTATTAGAAAAGACAAGTGCTCTCCAGGTTCCCATCTTCCTGCTTGTGTTGGCCAGTGATTCTGGTTTTCAGGTGTCTACATAAACAGTAATTATTCTAACACACTTCATTTTGTAGAACCTCGAGTTGGGACTGCCACATGCTTTGGCTGAGTGAAGATGGACACATTGTTTAATCTCCTCCGGACATGGTTTCTTTAAGGCAAAATAAGACTGACAATGTAATTAAAGATATAATGAGAAATTTTAAAAAATCAAAAGCTACAAAAATCAGAGAGCCAGCATAAATACCTCATGAAAATGACATCCACACGTCCCCTGCAAAAACTCTTTGTATCGCCCCATTGTTATAGTGAATGTGTCAACCACTTCATAGCCATATTTTTTTGCAGCTTCCAGAATAATCAAATTTTCTTTCCATAAATTCTGAACTTCACTCTGTATTGGAAAAGAGAACAAGGAGAATTTTGATTAAGAAGACTTTTATGATTTAATAATTCAAGTAAAATCATGTAAATGTCTTTTTAAAGATTGATCTTATTGTAAGATAAAGAATTAATTTCTTTAAGATGTGTTCCAATTTTCATGTTCCCCTTATATAAACATTGATGTAAATATAAAATAGCAATATATCAATATCTATAGTGACACACAGTTTGGAACTTTTTCTTCTATGAAAACAGTTAGGTTTATTGCCCACAGAGATCCACCAAAGTAGCTAAGATTCTCAATTTAAAAACCAAGACTTGAAAATCACAAATTCTAGCTCCATCTATTTGAATTCTTATTCTTTTAGGCAATTGAGTATTAATTAGTATGTTTTGTTTTTAGCTCTGTGCTGGGGGACAGGAATACAAGGATAAATAAACCATGGTACCTGCTCTTAAGACATTGCATTCAAATAGGAGAAACATATGTAAATATTTACTAAGTCCTTTATTGAAGGTAAATATACCAGGCTCTGGGCTGGGAGAGAAAAGGGAATAGCTCTGCAGGGGCAGGGGGATAGCTGGACAGGGAGACTTCAAGAGGGGTTCCTGAGCAGAGTGAGGTTTGCTGGTTGGCAAACAGGGTGGGGAAACAGAGAGGGGGAGTGTGCTTTGGCGAGCCCCAGAATTGAGTGAAGGCTCCAGCTGCTGCTTCTTTAAACCATATTCCTCCCTCCCTCCCCAGCTGTGTCTGAAGCAATGGTGGAGCTCGGCGGGGGTTCTAGTTCAGGTCCACTGTTGAGAAGAGGGACTCCTCCACTAACTATTCCGGCTCCAGGATGCCTCATCGGCTTGGCCAAGACTTTCTCAGACTGACCCACAGTCTGAGACTCTTCCTACCTCATCCATCCTTTTTCTACTCCCTTTATATCAGACACATTACAGTCAAACACGGTTCCCAGTACAGAGTAGACATTCAAAACATATTACATGCAAGATTGAGTGATATGCATTGGGTGGTGTGGTCTGAAACTGTTCTCGCCTACTCCTGCCCCCTCCTTTTTATTCTTCTCAAACATTCTTTCTAATAAATCCCTTTATTTGGCTAACCCTGTCATGCTGTCTGTCTCTTTGAGAACCCAAATTAACACAGGGAGGGAACTGGACTCCCCTTGTCTTTTCTAAAGAACAAAAAAAAATTTTTTTTTCATTTTCCGGGTAAAACAGCAAATAATTACTTGCATTTATTAATCCACCTGCAAGGTAAAAGAGGCAGTACAAAGACATCTAATTTTATGTCTTCTCCACTGTGCTTGCATAACTATTTTTATGTGACATTCAAAGAAGAATGCTCCCCACTGCCCCCCAAATAAATGCAGTGAATAGAAAAGGCTCATAAAGGAGAAACCTGGAGGAAAAGAGACAGATGGGAATTTGGTCTCTGCCATCCCCTGAAAAATAATGCTCAATACCATTTGTAGGCCTTTTCGTGTTTGGTTACAGTATCCTCTCAACTTTAATGTGCCCAATTATAAAAGGTAGAAGAAACTTTACAGTAAGTGTTTTACAAAGAAAGTTCAGTTCTCTGGGAAACAGACTCTGAGTCAGAAATTTGCATGCAGGAGGCCACCAGGAAAGCGCCCTTGGGATCAACTCCTCCAGGGGAGTGAGGGCCTACACGCGGGATAGATAGAGAAGTTGAGCTGCAACATCGTTGCAACAGAGGCTTTTGCTGATCCCACCGGGAGTTCTAGAGCTGGGGTGGCCCTTCTGAGATGGTCCAAATTAAGGAAAGGGGGCTGAGTCTTG
>NW_006786698.1:913488-914208 GCF_000442215.2 Lipotes vexillifer | reverse complement strand
TTCCTGCTGGGACTCAGGTCACACTCGCAGCAGCCCGGAGGAATGAATGTCTCAGCCCTGAAGGGACCATCTGGGAGCATGCAAATCCTACAAAACATCACTCACTCATTCATGCATGAGAGGTTTTCTGAGAGTCTCCTATGTGCTGAGCACTGTGTTTTGCATTTGGGGTACCAGAGTGAGCCATGCAGACTTCCCTCCCCCATGCCGGCTCCCACAGAGATTAGTCTAGCAGGGGAGACAGACAACCAAAGCTGGTATCTGTTGAGGGACCTGGATGAGGACACCAGACAATGTTAAAGGAGCTCATAGCAGGAAAAGCCAACTGAGTCCAGGGTGTCAATTAAATCTTCCCAGAGAAAACTGCATTTAAACTAACACTTGAAGGGTGACCAGAAGTTACCCAGGTGAGGGGGTAGTGGGAGAGTGTTCTTTGGGAAGAGGGAACAGTGACTTCCAAGACCTGGAGGTGACTGAGAGCATGGCATGCTTGAGGAGCTGAAACACTCGGTGTGGAGTGTGTGTGTGTGTGCACGTGTGTGTGTACACGTGTGCATATGCATGGAAGCAAGGACTAAGTCTACCGAGGAAGGCGGAGGCCACGTCTTGAGTGGCCACGATGAGGATGATGAATGCCAGTGTCTGATGACAAGTTCAGAGTTCTTTTCTGCCTCCACTTGGTCTTGTCCTTTTCTCTTTTGTTCTATCATTCCCCCCCCC
>NW_006786698.1:848123-913389 GCF_000442215.2 Lipotes vexillifer | reverse complement strand
CCCCCCCCCCCCCCCCCCGCTTCTTCCCTCCTTTTGTTTTCACCCAGTTTGCAAAGACTGATGAGCACAATTGAAGCCCTGGTGGCAAGCATGATGGTTAACTGTCTGGCGCGAGGTAAGTGCCGAAGAACTGCTGGCAGAGATGAGTTCATTCTAAATCGAAGTAGGCATCACAAGTACTCCAGTTCCTGCGAGAAGCCACAGTCAAGGAAGCAAAGCGGAGCTACCAGAGTCCTCAAGGAGGAATTACAAATTTGACCTGCAGCTTTCAAATAATATGAAAGGAGATTCAACTCATAACCCACAGAGACAATTATCAAAAGACCCCTCTCCTAATCCCCGGCCATCTCAAACCCTTCATCTACCCCAGATGCTAAATGTCTCAACCCACTTTAAATGACCTTAACCCCTCCTGACTCCAAGAGGCTGAATCTGGAGGTTTTATTTGGGCCAGTTTCTACCAGTTCTCCTGCTTTTGCATCACAGATCTGGCGGCCAGGCAGGCAGTTTCGAGAAAGGAGAGGGGGGTTCTGTAATCCCTGTTGGAGAAAGCTAGGAGTGCTTGTAACTGACACAAAAATAAATCTCACTCGCTCTACACATTAAATGGACAGCCTCCTGTCTCCCCAGTTCCCAGTGACCCCCCAGGAGCTCCCCTGAGCAATTGCACACAAACTCGGCTGCCTGTGAACTCTTCTTGCTGAGCAAGGGCAGCTGGTTCTCTTATCTACAGATGTTGTCTTTCCTTTCTTTTCTGAGACTTCTATTTAGTGTTGAGACTATTTACTGTCTTCTATAAGAATGGGTCAGAGGCCTCTAACTCCTTTCACTTACGAATATCCAACCAGAGGCAAAACGAATGATACTACTTTAAAAGTACTACTGATTTTTTAAAGCAATCAGTCAGAAATCATCTTAAAAAGACACCCTTTTCCTAAATACTCATTGATGCTGACAATTTCACATGTGTTTCAGCATGAGCCTTTAACGGTGTGTGAAACATTACTGAGGTTAGGAGATACTTTAAAGCATGATCCATCTCATCTACCCCTCAAGTCTTTATCTTTTCAAACTCTGGTACCCCCTTTCTTCTTTTATGAACTCAAAGCATTATTTATGACATATTTATGGGCTGTAGTCCCCTTATTTCCAGGAATAATTATATCTGATTTATAATCATAATCCTTAAGTATATCATATCCTTTGAATTTATGAAGGTTGCTTAATATTATGTAGTGCCTTTGGGGTCCTTTTTCAGACACGAGTAAAGATCCTTAGAGAAACCTTGAAGTTCACATAGCCTGGTGAAAATGGGCTTACCTGCGTTAGGAAGTGTACTCCATCCACCGGCAGATGAAATCCAATTCCCAACGTTTTGATGATCACAAGGATATTGAGTAAATTTTCCCTGTGAAATAATCAGAACACAAGCCATAAAATTTGATTACATTTCTGGATGTCCGTGTTTACATAAGCAAGCAGAGTGGAATTCCTTTAGAATGTGATAATTGGCATATAGGACTAAATTCTCATTTTATAGATTTAATATATATTAGTGTTGTTTTCTTTTTTGTGGATAGAGTTTTATGTGTCAGTGGGCATGTTTTGATCTGTAGTAAACGTAAACTTGGATACTGAAGAGCTATCTTGTGATTGGATATAAAAGTATTTTGAAACATTTTAAACTAGACTTTAAGTACTGAATTCTAAATTACAAGTTGCCCTTTATATAAAATCTTGATAAAATTCTGTCACGTTGAGTAACTTTTTTTTTTTTTTTTTTACTTAGAACAGTAATGACAATTATTATTGCAGAAATGTACCTCTTTAAAACCTTGTGAATAATTTGCAGGTGATTGGAATTAAGCCACTGAACACCACCAACGACTAATACAGTCTGGCTGGTATTCTCCAGGGGATGTGATCTGAAAGAAAAACAACACATGTTGCCTTGAAACAGATGGTAAACATTTTAACAGCATTGCCTCACATTTCATTGAACCATATCTGGCATCCTGATCACAGGACCTCCCTGTCATTTCTAACTCGTTTTCAGCCCTATTACTTGGTATTTAAACTTTTCAGTGCATTTGATATACAGCAAACAATTATGACAGCTAGTAAAACATCAATCCATTGTGGTATTGTTTCATTCAAAATAGTTCCACTGTACCTTTGCAAGAGATGTTCAAGGGCTTTTTCAAATGTTGGTCTCAACGAAGGGCTTATCCAGAACTGTGGATAGTAGGAATAACTGATCAAAGTCTTCCCACCATTGACGTTGTGATAGAATTTAGTGCCATGCACCTTCTGCCATTCTTGAAAGGTTTCATTCAATCTTTCGATCAGATAGTACATTATCCCTCTGTTGGTCGAATCTCCAATGAAAAGAATCTATAAGTTAAAAAATTTTGCTTTCAAAATCTGATGCTTATATGATATAGAAGACAATATAAAATAAATAATTTGATGAAAACAAAGCCACAAATCTAATTGAAGGACAGCCCTTTAAATGGTTAGAACTGACATTAATCATATTCTCCCCCAAACCCGTTCATTTTCCTTTTCCATATTCCTAGTAATGACATATCTACTGACCTACTAACTCATGTTTAAAGCTTTTTGCTTTCTTTATGCTGTCTTTAATTTCTCTACCTCTCTTATGTTCTTAACTTTCTCATCGAATCAGCTTAACAAGTTTCATTGATTCAAATAGGCATGAAGTATTCTAGTGCTGTAAGAATACTTAGAGATTTTCCAATCTCTTTATTCCATAGATGAGAAATCTGGGAATCCACAGAGGTTAGCTAGCTCGACAGAGGTCAAGCTACTACTTGAGAAAAGAGCCACAGGACTAGAATTTGATTTTCTGAAAAGCAGTCTGTGTTCCAGGATGCAAATCCCAGTGCCATTTGCCCTGGAAGCCTCTCACCCATCACCTCCTTCCCATTCCCACCAGCAGAGCCCTGCTTCAGGCTCCGACGGCCTCAAAGGTGTGCTATTGTTAACACTTGCTTAATGGGTCTTCTTGCACAATGGCTGCCCTCTAATTCATTCTCCACACAGTAATACTGGGATAAATTTCCAAATGTCTCATCTCACTTTCACACTCAAAAACCTTATCGGCTCCCCATGTACTACAGAGTCAAATCTTAACTCCTGAGGTTCAGTTAACATTTGCTGAATTTTTATTGCATATTGGCTTTTGCTAAGTGGAGATTTCACATGGGGTACTCACTTTTAATCTTCATAATCGTGGGGTGTGAATCATTCTCTGTTTCACAGATGAGGGATTTGAGGCTCAGGGAGACTGAGGTTGTAAATCTAGTAAATGGGGAACACAGGACTCAAATCCAAGTCCTTTATCTCCAAGTGCAGGGTCGATGGCCCCATGCTCTCAACACTTCTCCTAAAGTAAGCAGGTCAGATTCCTACTTTTTCACTGAACATGATTTGCACTCAGCAACATCTGTTTTTCCTTGTGCTAATCCATCTGCCTAGAAAGCCCCTCTCTCTGCAACCCCACCTGTGTAAATGCTACAAATCTCCAGACTCACCATAAACGGCTCTCTCAGCCAGTCTTGTCCAATGCCCCAGTGAAAGCGACCTTCTCTGTCCTCCGTGATTTCATTATAATTTTTATTTCCATTACTGACTTTATCAAAGACTACATGAAATTATGGCTATTTGTCTCTGTATCTTTTTTCTCATATCATATCAAGAAGTATTTGAGGTCAGAGTCAAGGTTAATTTCTAAATTCTAATTTCCCCCATAGTACCATGCATGCATTTTAAAAATATTTAGTGAACTCAACGTCAAAGGGACTTCTGTTAGAGACAATTCCTTTTAATGTCTTTGGAGAAGGTTTAATTTATACTTCAGTTTTTTTCTCTTTCTGTTGAGATTTCCCTTTGCATTACTCATGTACATATTCACTTCTGATTTTAAGAGCAGTCGCTGCATCACTTCTCAGGCACTAGTGCGTTCGTCCATCCATAGTGAGAGTGCAAAGGTTTATTTTTTCCACAGTAAGTGTATTCAAGTAGCTGTGTGAAGAAACCCAGAAGGCATTCTCCTTCAGAATTTGCTTCCCATCAAACACTGTTACCATAAGCATAGCCAAACTCAACTGTATGACGTAAGATGTCAAGACCCCAGTCACTGAGTCTCTCGGTCAAGTTCCATTTGGGGCAATAAAATCCCAGTATGAGAAAAATACTTTGTGAAATCACTTGAAATTCTTCCTACTGGATTTGACCTATAATTATTTGTTTGTTTTTCTGGCCCAGATTTCTGATTTTTTAAAAGGGAAACTTTGAATAATCAGGAAAGCTCTTCATTTCAGAGACTAGTAATTATCCAACTCCCTTTGTAATAGTTTGCTAGGGCTGCCATAACAAAGTACTACAGACTGGGTAGCTTAAACAACAGAAATTTATTTTCTCATGATTCTTGGCTAGAAGTCCAAGATCAACATATTTGCATGGTTGGTTTCTTCTAAGGGCATCTCTGCTTGACTTGTAGATGGCCATCTTCTCTGTTTCTACATATGGTCTTTCTTCTGTGTCTTAATCTCCTCTACTTATAAGGACACCTGTCATATTGGATTAGGGCCCACCCTAATGGCCTTGTTTTTTTTTTGGCGGTAAGTGGGCCTCTCACTGTTGTGGCCTCTCCCGTTGCAGAGCACAGGCTCCGGACGCGCAGGCTCAGGGGCCATGGCTCACGGGCCCAGCCGCTCCGCAGCATGTGGGATCTTCCCAGACCGGGGCACGAACCCGTGTCCCCTGCTTCGGCAGGCGGACTCCCAACCACTGCGCCACCAGGGAAGCCCGGCCTTGTTTTAACTTAATCATCTCTTTAAAGGTTCTATCTCCAAAACAGCCACATTCTGAGGTTATTAGGACTGGGAATTAGGACTTCAACATATGAATTTGGTTGGGTAGAAACACAATTCAGCTTTTAATACCAGTAAAGGACCTTGGAAATCCAGTTGTTAAGATAAATTTCCACTACAGATTTTTCTTATGGGGTCTTTTCATTTCAGTATCAAGATGCAATCCCTCCTAGTGTCTGTCTGGGCAGCCGGTAAGATCACTGGGTGTCTGTATTGTGGGCTACAGAGAGAACTACAGAGGTTGAAGAAAATCCAACGAGTTGCATGTTACTGAGAGGAAAAAAAATTTCTACATTTCCATTTTTTTCTGTGGGGTTGTATGAAGATGCAGCCCACCAGTGCATGACAGGGACAAAGAAGTTGTGTTTCAGAATTCTTGGGTACTGTTACTTATTAACCAGATGATCTTAGACAAATTATGTGACCTCTTCATGGGTTCATTTCCTTATGTGTATATTGGGGAAAATAATAGCACCACTGTAAAGGACTTTAATGAGCTTTTAAATACATATCTTATTCCTGGCACACAGCACACAACAAATGGGAGCCAGCACAGGAAAGCAAGAAGTGTTTTGGAATGCTTCTAGTGTGTCCTGCAGTGCACTGCTAGGCGCTTTAAAATTTGTTAGCTATTTCAGAGAAAATGTCAGTAAAGATAGGAAGCGTCTAAATCACAGCAGCCTCTCTCCTGTCCTATCTACCCTGTTACAGACTCTCATCAGGGCTAGTAGGGTTGCTGGTGAAACTGAGACTCTGAATCAAGAGCCGGGAGAGAGATCGCCACCCTGAGCAAACCAAGGATCTCTGAAAGGTTCTTCACGTCTGTCTCCACTGCTGATCAGTGACTAACAAGAGCTACAGGGATGGGAGAAGGAAGCATCACCACCACCATCTGCAAAACAAGTTCTAAACTGCGAATATCTAGATAGCATTTTTCAAGTCTAGCAGACACAGCTCTGGGAAGACTATATCTTAGAGAATTATTTTAGCCCAGTGCCTTTCTATTCATGAAAGACAGAAATGATAAATTATAACTAAAGTGAAAATGCACTTGTGAATTTTAAATTGCTGGTTCTGTAGGTAAAGCAGTTTTTGGAAGAGGTCAATTGGTATTCCTAACTAAAAGATTTCTAACTTCAAGATATCAGCTTTTTTAAGTGCACGCAATTAAAAAATAATACCCAGAATAAAAGTGGTTCTCTTCAGCCACATGATTCATATTCAGTCTTTATATCTTTTAGATCATTTGACTTGGTGAATTTTTAACAGGAAATTTGCGGATTATTTGTTTTCAAGGTTTACTTCTACTTTAAAAGGTCTAAATTACCATAACAAATATTTATAACTAGCCACACATTTTGTAAATAATTCTTCTTTCCTGTGAAGATTATTGCCCTATACTAGCAGGCACAGGTGTTGGTTGGCAGATGCAATCAAAGAAAAAAGAACCAAGTAACCAGTAAGCAATTATAAAAATAATCAACATTAGCAGTAAAACATTAAAATAACTATTTTAACAAAGATTAAAAAAGATTTTTAAAGGTCCAACGATATCATGAGTTCAGGGAAATGAACCCTCTCGTATACTACTCTGTAAGAACCACAAGGGAGAGATTTTTTCTTTCTTTCTTTCTTTTTTTAAACTGTTGAATTCCAAGTGTCCAGAATACTGCCTGGTGTAAAAGTCAGTCCTCATTTGTTAAATGGATGATTGGAAACTTTGATGCTGTGTATATAAATCAGCAGTTTTCTACTTCTAGGAAATTTCATGGATGCCCATGAAAATACATTTAAAAGCAAAATAAACTGGAAGCAACATAAATGTCTATCAGATTGATTATATTAAGGTATAATCGTACACTTGAATTCTTTTAATCTTTTAACAATCATATTGTAATATGGATATATTGTGATGGGAACATTTTAGTTAACGTTTATAAAAAGATGATTACAATCAGAATATGAATAATTGTTGCATTTTTGTAAAAGTAAAGCATATGGATGCATAGAAAAAACTCTGATTTTTTAAAAAATTTATTATTTAATTTATTTAATTTTGGCTGCGTTGGGTCTTCGTTGCTGCGGGCGGGCTTTCTCTAGTTGCAGCGAGTAGGGGCTACTCTTCGTTGCGGTGCATCAGGTTTCTCATTGCAGTGGCTTCTCTTGTTGAGGAGCACGGGCTGTAGGTGTGTGGCCTTCAGTAGTCGTGGCATGTGGGCTTCAGTAGTTGTGCCTCGCGAGCTCTAGAGCGCAGGCTCAGTAGCTGTGGCACACGGGCTTAGTTGCTCTGCGGCATATGGGATCTTCCCAGACCAGGGCTCGAACCCGTGTTCCCTCCATTGGCAGTCAGATTCTTAACCACTGCGCCACCAGGGAAGCCTGACCCGGGTTATTCTGAAGTGATGATATTATGACAGTTTATTCTTTTCGCTCATTTGTATTTTCTAAATGAACAGATATTGGCTTTTCAGATAAATTAAAAAAACAAAAGCAGCAACAGTGGCAACAACAACAGTAAATCCATTTGTTAAAAGCATTTTGAAAATTCATGTAAAAATAATCAGCTGAAATAAACTTTATTTTTACTTTTTAAAATTTTGAAATTCCAGTGGTTATTATTATTATTTTTTGGACTATAATTGCTTCACAATGCTGTGTTAGTTTCTGCTGTACAATGAAGTGAATCAGCTATATGTATATGTATATCCCCTCCCTCTTGGACCTCCCTCTCACCACCCTCCCATCCCACCCATCTAGGTCGTCACAGAGCACGGAGCTGAGCTTCCTGTGCTACGCGGCTGCTTCCCACGAGCTATCTATTTTACGCATGGTAGTGTACATATGTCAATTCTCATCTCCCAATTCACCCCATCCCCCCTAACCACCCCCAGCCCTGTGTCCACAGGTCTGTTCTCTACATCTATGTCTCTATTCCTGCCCTGCAAATAGGTTCATCTGCACCATTTTTCTAGATTCCACATATATGTGTTAATATACAATATTTGTTTTTCTCTTTCTGGCTTACTTCACTCTGTATGACAGTCTCTAGGTCCATCCACATCTCTACAAATGACCCAATTTCGTTTCTCTTTATGGCTGAGTAATATTCCATTGTATATATGTACCACATCTTCTTTATCCATTCATCTGTCATTGGACATTTAGGCTGTTTCCACTTCCTGGCTATTGTAAATAGTGTTGCAATGAACATTGGGGTACATGTGTCCTTTTGAATTATGGTTTTCTCAGGGTATATGCCCAGTAGTGGGGTTGCTGGGTCATATGGTAGTTCTATTTTTAGTTTTTTAAGGAACCTCCATACTGTTCTCCATAGTGGCTGTATCAATTTACATTCCCCCCAACAGTGCAAAAAGGTTCCCTTTTCTCTACACCCTCTCCAGCATTTATTGCTTGTAGATTTTTTGATGATGGCCATTCTGACTGGTGTGAGGTGATACCTCATTGTAGTTTTGATTTGCATTTCTCTGATAATTACTGATATCTTTTCATGTGCCTCTTGGCCATCTGTATGCTTTCTTTGGTGAAATGTCTATTTAGATCTTCCACCCATTTTTTAATTGGGTTGTTCGTTTTTTTGATATTGAGCTCCATTAGTTGTTTGTATATTTTGGAGATTAATCCTTTGTCAGTTGCTTTGTTTGCAGATATCTTCTCCCATTCTGAGGGCTGTCTTTTCGTCTTGTTTATGGTTTCCTTTGCTGTGCAAATGCTTTTAAGTTTAATTAGGTCTTATTTGTTCATCTTTGTTTTTATTTTCATTACCCTAGGAGGTGGGTCAAAAAAGATCTTGCTGTGGTTTATGTCAAAGCGTGTTTTTCCTGTTTTCCTCTAAGAGCTTTATAGTGTCCTGTCTTACATTTAAGTCTTTAATGTATTTTGAGTTTATTTTTGTGTATGGTGTTAGGAAATGTTCTAATTTCATTCTTTTACATGTAGCTGTCCAGTTTTCCCAGCACCACTTATTAAAGAGGCTGTCTTTTCTCCATTGTATGTCCATGCCTCCTTTGTTATAAATTAGGTGACCATGTGTGCGTGGGTTTATCTCTGGGCTTTCTATCCTGTACCATTGATCTATACTTCTGTTTTTGTGCCAGTACAATACTGTCTTGATTACTGTAGAACAATGGTCTAAGAGATTCAAGATTAAACATTGGTTCAATAAACCTATCACAGGAATAACACTAATCGTATTTTGAATTCCAGTAGCAGCTTTATTCTAAAGATTGAATGGCTTTTTCCTATGTAGCATCTCTCTTCTGGTCCTGTGGTATGAAGGGAGGCTGCCTCCATCAAGGTGGGCTCTGGAGAGGAGCAGAAACATCTGTGTCTCGATGTGTCATTAGAGGCTGGATCTCAGCTCATCAGCGGGAGACAAAGATGTGTTTAGAAGAGCTCTGCATCTGTTCTATTCCCAAAACTTGGCATGCAAGGTGTCACTGAAAAGTGTATAGGGTCTGGTGTTTTTTTCTACTGTTTTTCACACCATCACGGACCATAGGACCTAGAAGCACATCCTGTTCTTAGGCTCTATTAAAGCTTGGGCTTACTTTAAAATAGTCTTAACAACCATGAAATTGTCTTTGTTTTCATTTCTAATTTCTCAACATTATATAGTCCCTGTATTAGGTGACACAGGCTAAGTGCTATTAACAAACAGAGCCCCCAAATGTATAATGGCCTAAATACAATTGATGTTTACTTCTCCTTCAGGAAACCAGTCCAGGTGGTTCCAGGCAGGGGTATGGGGGTGGGTTGGGGCAGGGAGGTCATTCAGGGTCCCAGGATGGTTAGACTCTGCCTTCCTCAAATACGGATTACGAGACCCCACTGGGCATTGATATCTAGCTGGGGGAAGGAGTAAAGAGCTGCCAGGTTTCCTATGGGCCCACCCTGGGAGCTGGGCACATCACTGCTGCTCACATCCCATTGGTTGGAAGTCAGTCATATTGTCATACACCTGATCTCAAGGGAGACTGAGAAATGTAATCAAGCTTTGTGCCAGAAAGAAGAAGAAATGAGTTTGATGAACACTTCCCTAGTGTTTACCACATTCTCCTACATGCTAAGTCTTTCTGGGGAAAAAAAAACACCTAAATTCAGATTTTCTACCTGTGAATTAATAAAAGTGTGAAGCATATGAAAGCCTAAATTTATAATCTACATAATGCATAAGAGCACTTCTGTTCTTAGAGATATTGATTCCTTGGGACAAATAAGAGCAAGAAATATCATTTACTAGTGAAAATACAACAAAAACTTTGGGATTCTTTTTTCTTTTTTTTTTTTTTTTGCAGTATGCGGGCCTCTCACTGTTGTGGCCTCTCCCGTTGCGGACCACAGGCTCCGGACACGCAGGCTCAGCGGCCATGGCTCATGGGCCCAGCCACTCCGCAGCACGTGGGATCCTCCCAGACCGGGGCACAAACCCGTGTCCCCTGCATCGGCAGGCGGACTCTCAATCACTGTGCCACCAGGGAAGTCCTGGGAATTTTTGATTGAAATATATGATAAAACAATTTTCATCCCACTTTATTTCATCATGAATAAAGGGAACTAATGATGATGATACTTAACATGTAAATATTTTACTCCATTACCTCCTGTCTCCAAAGTCACCAAAAGTAACAAGGACATAGTTAGCAAAGCAAGTTATAAAGAAATGAAGAGAAGCAATGGGGGCTGTCTGTGTTGAGTCAATATAAAGGTAGTTCGTTAGCTTCTCAGATTCTTCTGATCTGTTGAAGCTAGGAAAGAACTGGGTATATATAGAATCAATGGACAGGGAAAAAAAACCCCTTGATTTAAAATAATTTTCTGTCTTCGTTTCTTTCCTCTTGCATAGGTTCTATCTTCAGTATTCACAGAGATGGGGATATTTCTTCAGAACAACAAAGTGCATGGAGATGCCAACACAGGTCTCAGCCAGCGAATAGGAACCCACTGGAAGCTTCCAAGAGGGGAAGTTACACAGGAGCTTCTTGTCCATTAATCTAGGCAATGCCTGCTTACTGGAGAGCTCTCATCTTGGTAAATAAAGGAAATGAAAGTGAGGAGGAGTCCTATTCATTACATCTAGTCCAGGGCCAAGCATAGCCCATACGTTTAGAAAGCTCCACAGTGATTCCAATGAGCCCCATGATTGAGCACCACTGCTCTCATAAAATAACTTCCCATTCTAAGTGAGTTATAGGGTGATTCAGCTCTAATGAAGCTGAGACTGATCAGATGGCTAGTGATATTTAGGGCATGATGAAAATCTAGCTCATCAAAGCATCTCTCTGTGAAATGTAATACGATTGCAACGAATGTTTTTTCAATGATGCATTTGATTAAATTGGCTATAGAGGACCAGACAAATTGCTCTTTGGAGTCAAGAACAGATGAAAACTGACATGTAAGAAAGTCACCCTAAAACACATGAAATTTGGCAGAAAAGAAAAACAAACAACTGAACAATATCACCTAGACATAGATCTAACTGCTTGGAACAAAAGGATGTATCTATTTTGCTCTTCTCTCTGGATTGTGGGCATTATGTGTAAGCTATCCTTTCCTGGTGAGAGTCAGGTACACTCCTTTTCTTCTGTTCACCCTTTTTTATTGAAACTGACAAGCAACAATGAATTGTGTAACCAAAATGGAATTCACGTATTAGTCAGAACATATTATTATAAATTGGGCGTACTTCAAATATGTAAACACCTTTAAATCCAAGACAGTACTTAACTTGCAAACATAGCTTAAAACTGCAAGTTACATTTCCTGTTTTAACAGCTGAGTTTAAATACTTTCAGTAAATATTGCCTTTTTATATTTTCCTTTCTTAATTGCACTCTTCTCTCAGATATTTTATTACTGAGTAATAAAATACTGAGTTTGTCAGTTGAACTATGTTTCTGACAAACAAAATAAAAGCTCGTTTCATTCAGTTTTGGTCAACCTCCTAAGTTCTTTCAGTTGTAAATTTCATTACCCTACTTCTAAACTATTTCCTATGTATTTTGCACTGTGATTACAAAGTTATGCTCTGATAAATTTTTCTAAATGTTCCAACCAAAGTTTATTAAGTAAGAGGTGTGTATCTATTTAGAGACATTTGTCAAGAGTATAACTGAACACATAGTTTGTTCTTTTTCAATGAATTTTGCTTTGATTCAACACGATGGCACATCACAAAACCTATACATATCTACAACAGCTTACAAATGAAATAACTCATATTTGGATAGATTTAGAGTAAGAGGGGTCTCGTATTTACCTGCCCTTCAGACACGAACAAGTATGCCACAGAAAGTGATACAAATGCTCTGAGGAGAAACCCTTTCTGCAGAGATCAGCCTCCTGTTCACTGAAGTGAAGGCAAATGAGTGAGGTATAAAAACTTTGGTCCTGCTTACACACCACTGAGTGCAGTGACATTCCTGGTCAAAGTTACAGGAAAATTGAACGCCTTTTAAAATCCCAACTGATCTGTGTTTTGTTTCTTCCCCACCGATGGGCCTCCACTTCCAAGTATAGCCTTCCATTCATCACTGGAAAGCAGTGGTAAAAAGATGTAAAAGATCATAATAACAACATAAGGAAATTCAACTGAGAGAAATGACTACTGGAGATTCTAAAGAAAGCAGAACACCATTTGAAGGCCTAACTTTCCAATACTTCTCAAGGGGCCAGTCAAATTCTGTTGCCTTTTAATTGGATTCTTTTGAGAAAGATAACTCAGTTTAATGTATTCCCTTAAAGGTTGCCTTGATTAGGATTTAAAATAAACTTCTGTTTTTTTTGTAGCACAACATATTTGCACTACTGTACACGGGAACAGTGACATTTTTGGCTTCTCACGGTAAAGAGTCTGAGTTTTCCATATTAATTGAAAGTTTTCCAATGAGTAAGGGTACTATACCATTAGAAATTGCATGTCTAGGTATGTCCCCACCTTTACACAATCCAAGAGGCATAAACTGGACCACACAGAAAATGAGTAACTCAGAATCACCTCCAGTGCACTCCTTGCCTGCTTGGTTCCTGCCCATTGTCTGTTCCCTCCAGTAAGAGAAAATTCAAAAAAGGCACTAAGCTTGAGTGATACAACCCTCACCATAGGTTCTTTTGAGAAAAAATGAAGATCTTTATTTTTTTTCTCATTCAATTAAACTATTTCAAAGTCATGTGATTGGTAGATTGCCTATAACTACCAACACCACTCTGCTCAGGCACCTTCTCTTTTGGCAACTTTTCCAGACCTTCCCAGTCCAGGTCAGGTGCCAGCCTCTGGGCTTCTCCCAACCTTTGCGATGATCATGAGATTTTGTAACAATCACTTCTCTCATTTGTCTTCTTCCACTAGAAATCTGGCACCTTGGAGGATCGTGGTGTGCACACGTAGAACAGATTCTTAGCTCAACAAAACTAGATGGATGAATAACAAGGTGACATCCCAAAAGTTGAAAAAGTGTTCTGGGCTTAATTGTGTTAAGTGGTCAGCTGGATTCCACTCTGTGAGAACATGTTAGGGATAACTGAGATTGCAAGGTTTCTGATGTGGGGCAGCAGAGTTACTCTGATGCCTTCCATGAATAAAAGAGTCACTTCATTCCTGAGTGCCAGTCTGAAACTGCTGTCCTTTTGCATTTGTGAAGTGAATTTCTGGATGATATCACCCAAATAATATGCCTCTTTTCTTGAATGTTTGACATGGCAAAAAGAGTCCCCTACCTGCACCTCACCCCCCAAAAGAGTCAGGTATTTATAAAACAAAATATTTGTGTTACTTGTTTCTCAATTTTTGTAACTGATATGCTTTAACATGTATTTGTCTTTGAAATAGAATGGTGATTATAAAAAGTTCAGGGTAGGATGAGAACTCCCTTGCCTCAGTAATGAAATATAAGAGTTTCACCATCACTTTGTATGTTTATATTTTTCTCCAGGAGAATGAGAAATAGATGTTTAGGGAAAACGTTCTGCTAACCAACTCCTATTCATAAGTGAAGCTTTCTTAAAATAAGTGCGATTTCATAGTTGTAATCGTGAATGTTTACACAGTTATCTCTGTGCTGTGTGGTACATGAGGGTATAAACCTGTCTGCACATTACCAAGTCTTGTGATTCAGAATATAAAATGTCTTTCTCAGTTTTTCCCTTCTTTGCATTTCCATGGCCTCTGCCCAAGTTCTGATTTATACAACTTTTCAAAATATAGATTTTGGGATTTAAAAAGGTGCTCACACATTGTAAACATAAAGGTAACACACATACGTGTATCCCCTGCTTTCCGAAAGTTCAATTTATGCCACTTCGTTTTTCTGAAAGACCTACATTAAGAGAGGCATTTTTCCTAAAAGTGAAAGTCCTCTTCGGATTTCTTTTGGTTAGCAAAAATAGGTACTAATATAGGTCTTTCAGAAAAGCAAAGCGTTGTCAATTAAACTTTCCGAAAATCGGGGATACTCTTCACCGTCCTCCATTTCGATTTACGAAAGCCTTCATAGAAGTGCTCTACTTTTGTTTTTTGTTTTTTTTTTTTGCAGTACGCGGGCCTCTCACTGTTGTGGTCTCTCCCGTTGCGGAGCACAGGCTCCGGACGCGCAGGCTAAGCGGCCATGGCCCGCAGGCTTCGCGGCACGTGGGATCCTCCCGGACTGGGGCACGAACCCGTGCCCCCTGCATCGGCAGGCGTACTCCCAACCACTGCGCCACCAGGGAAGCCCAGAAGCGCTCTACTTTTGGATAGTGGGGGGAACCTGTATTTCAAAAGACTTCTTCACACTTTGCCAACCATAATTTACTACCTGAATTGGCTTCACAGCCATATGACCTTGGCATTCACACAGGGTCTGTGTGTAAAAGGATCCTGTGCTTGGTTTATTGCTCTGCTTTTGCCTTCTCAAAATTCTTAATAATGACTGAACACAGGGTCCTGCACTTCCGTTTTGGCCTGGGCCTGGCAGAATATATGGCCAATCCTGCCACCATCCCACCCCTCCCCTACTCCCCTCCACTTACGTAATCACTCTTTTTTAAAAAAAATTAATTAATTATGGCTGTGTTGGGTCTTCATTGCTGCCCTTAGGCTTTCTCTAGTTGTGGCGAGCGAGGGCTGCTCTTCATTGTGGTGCACGGGCTTCTCACTCTGGTGGCTTCTCTTGTTGCGGAGTACGGGCTCTAGGTGCACGAGCTCAGTAGTTGTGGCTCATGGGCTCTGGAGCGCAGGCTCAGCAGTTGTGGCGCACGGGCTTAGTTGCCCCGCGGCGTGTGGGATCTTCCCGGACCAGGGATTGAACCTGCGTCCCCTGCATCGGCAGGCGGATTCTTAACCACTGTGCCACCGGGGAAGTCCAACTTATGTAATCATTCTTAAGGGTTTGTTACTTCCAGAAATATTCTGTGTGTGTAAGCATGTCTGCATTAGGTTTTGCATTGATGAGATTATTGTATACGTATTCTTGACTTCCTCAGTGTGGCGTGATAGAATTTTTCCATTAAACAGTCTCTGCCCCCCCAGCACCATGCCCATTTCTTCCTGCCGTAGGCAGTCTCCATACTATTGCAGGATGGTTTTTCTAATTCTGGTTGTGCCGCTGCTCTGCTAAAAATGTACAATGCTTCCCTGCTGGATATAAAGTAAATTGGCATCCTGATAAACACAGCAGACTCTGTAGGACCACTGCCAGTATGCTGGCAAATTTGAGTTTCTGAGGTTGCAATTCTGAAGGACACTTCTGGACCCAAAGAATCACTAAGACAAGCCCTCACTTCCTAGCAGCCAGCTGGTTGGTCTCTGCGGGGATCGCCTGATCTGAACACCGGCCTTTATTTTCAGACTCTAACATCATCTCTCTCTCTAACGCATAGGAAGAAGAGATCTTCCCTTTTTCTTGTCATTACTTTGTAGAGTTGCTAATAATTGAAATGAACAAAGACGGTATTGTGGACTTAGTGTTTGTGTCCTCCCGAAATTCACATGTTGAAACCCTAATATCCCCCCTCCACACCCGCCCACCATGTGATGGTATTAGGAGGTGGAGCTTTAGAAGGTAATCAGGTCTAGATGAGGTCATGAGGGTGTTGGCCCCATAATGGGATTAGTGTCTTTATAAGAAGAGGAAGACATTAGAGGTCTCTCTGTCTCTGTCTCTCTCCCTTATGAGGACACAGCAAAAAGGCAGCCAACAGAGGCCAGGAAGTGGCCTCTCACCAGAACCCAACTGTGCTGGCACCCTGATCTTGGACTTCTCAGCCTCCAGAACTGTTGAGAAATAAATATCTGTTTAAGTCACTCAGGCTATGGTATTTTAAGACTGACAGGGAAGGCATTTAGCTTTCCACAAAGTTGATTAATCTACAGCATGGGATTAGATCATATAGACTTATTCTTCTTTTACAGATGAAGAAAATGAGCCTGAGAAACAATGTGTCCTGTCCAAAGCCATGGACTTTTGTGATGAACTTTAACAGCTATTGACTTTCAGGTTAATAGACGGTGACATCTCGGAATCTTCCTGAGGTCAGAACGAGATTCTGAAAGAGTTTGGAGAAGTCTGACTTATGACAAGGACTATTTTCATTGTTTCCAGTCCTACATTTCTAGGATATGGAAGTTGGGTTGTCCAAATTGGTGGTTCAAACTGCCTGAGTAGTGGCCACTTACATACATGTGTGATCACGGGTGAATTACTCAATCTCTCTGAACTTTAATATTCTTAAGTAGAAAACGGATCTAAAACTATCTACCTTACAGACTTGTGAATAGGAATAAATAAAATTTTAACTTATTCATTTACTCAACAGATATTTATTAAGTGACTATTATGTTACAAACGCTGTGCCAAGCAAGGAGATTATGGTAGTGAATCAAACACACTGGCTGCCCTCCTAAAGCTCAAAGTCAGATAGGATTTAAGGTGTGAACAAGTCAGTAGCACGGTTCTTCGCACAGAATCAATGCTCACTTAATAATACAGCAACAGAAGTTTCTGACATTTCTTTTCTTCCCTTCCCTTTTTTGAAACTAACTAATACTGCTGCTTTATTTTTAGATATCCTCTCAGTCACGAACTTTGGGGCATTTATATTAGAATCTCCATGAAGAAGAGGTCCATTCCCCTGCGTGCTTCTCCCACCTGTCATTCTCCTTTAAACCATTTGCTGGTAGAAAATTTGAACATAGGCCTAATCTGAAAAATTGACATATATTTACTCCACTGCACTTTATGAATCATAGAGCTTCTTTAAAAAATCAGTTTTTGAAATCAGTCTTGCCCGTGCTTGAGAGCTTGCAAACAGTTTGTAAGGAAATGTCCATCTAATAAAAGGTACTTTGAAAGTCTGCAGAAGGATTACTTACTTCATGTTAACCAAGCATCTCAGTCTAAGTGCCTAGTTCGCACATCCGAGAGCTCTGCCAGAATCTACCTAGTCAGAGCATGCCTAGCAAGGAGACACTGCATGTCCAAGAGATCAGCTTAGAAGACACACTAAGGAAAAGCAGCCTAGCGAGGTCCATGCGAGACCTGCTCGGGAACGTGAGAGAAGATCAGGAAGGTTAGTGTGTAAAAACCATGCTATGCACTGGGTTAGCTGGAGCAGAAGTCCTATATGCAGGAACATTCTACTGCCTGTGCGAGCCACAGATGGCTGTTTTAACTGCAGTGCCTTGCAAGAGCTGCAGTTGACAAGGCCAGATGCTCTGAATCGCCAACTGTCAGTTGACATGGCCAGCTCTTACCCATGTGGCTGAGAAAACCAGCATGGAACTGGGTCAGCATAGGACATGATTTTTAGAGCCTCAATCTGTCAAGCAGACTTATTTGGAAATAACTGAGCATTGTGAGCAAAAATTATTAAGGCTCTTCTATGATAATGCATTCATTCAAAAAGCCAAACTGCGCTCAGTTAGCTGTCCTCTGCAGAGTGAGGGAGAAGGAATTGGTCTAGTAGGTACAGTTTTGGTGCTGTGGGTGGTGTAAATGAAAGGTATCCCCCACTGATCCAGAGCCTACCTTCCTTCCTCCCAGGCACTGCTGGAGCTGAGGCTTAGTTAGGACACCATAGTGACAGTTGTGAGGCTGCCAAGTGATTTCTCTCCAGTCACAGGTCCTGTTGTCTGAACAGCTAAGGCAAGGCACGATCCACTGGCCTGGAAGAGACAGCAAAACTTCTTTGGTTCAGTTTCTACGGGTGAAATTACAGTTTGCAAGTAAGTCTAGAATTCAGCGATGGCACAGCATTACAGAAGTCACAGTGAGGAGACCACTCTTACATAAACCCAGTGGGGGCAAGTTCATGGCCTCCTGCCGACCTAACAGAATCTCAAGTAGTAATGTTATTTATTTATTTTTTTTGCGGTACACAGGCCTCTCACTGTTGTGGCCTCTCCCGTTGCGGAGCACAGGCTCTGGACACGCAGGCTCAGTGGCCATGGCTCACGGGCCCAGCCGCTCCATGACATGTGGGATCCTCCCGGACCGGGGCACGAACCCATGTCCCCTGCATCGGCAGGCGGACTCCCAACCACTGCGCCACGAGGGAAGCCCCAAAGTAGTAATGTTTTGAAATAACACAGTTCATGCTGAAGTCAAGTATGAATTCCGTCCCGTAAAAACACATACTTAAAAAAAAATTAAAGTGATTGGGTACTACTCAATTATTATTTATTTTCAAACGGTACACGGGGCACTTAATAGGACCAAAGTATATAGGGAGCCACTGATACTGAGGTGGTTGGCCACACATATTTCCTAGCCTAACACATGCTTAGGTTACCAATCCAATTATAGTTACATTCTCTGCTCTCCAGAGATTCAAGATACGATAAGACAATTACTTTAATATTCTGATAATTTATTGTTTTGAAGAATAGCGATTGCTCCTTAATTTGATCGGTGGCCTTTTTGCTGTGAATCTCTTCACCTCCTTCTAGCTCTGTCACCTTAATTTTTTCATCTGTTAGATGAGGTGTGTACTGTTCTCCTCACATGATTGGTATGAGGATTTAATGGGATAATGTATTTAAAGGACCCAGCACAGTTACCACATCATATTCACCTTTGTTAGCAGCTGATTTCAGGCACAAAGTAGGGCACAAACTTTAGTAAATGTTTATAAGATAAATGAATATTGTCAAAAAGCTGCATTTAAGATCTTTCTTATTTTATTGATAAAGTAACATGCATTCAAAACACTGCAGCTTTTAGTGTGAGTGGACACATTAATAATTTATTAGAAAAATATCATGAAATGACTTTTGATTTTTGTTTTTTCCTTGTTCATCTTTTCAGGAACGGAGTGTGAACCAGCATGTTAAACATGGAGCAGTTATTTGTGCCCTTTGTGGAGAATACCTTGATGTCTTCAACAATCATCTGCTTTACCCAATAGGTCTTGCTTATGTTACTGCTTCATGTTTCTCTTCAAAATATCGAGGAGCTATGGAACTTCCCTGGTGGTGCAGTGGTTAAGAATCCGCCTGCCAATGCAGGGGACACGGGTTTGAGCCCTGGTCCAGGAAGATCCCACATGCCACGGAGCAATGAAGCCCGTGTGCCACAACTACTGACCCTGCACTCTAGAGTTCACAGACCACAACTACTGAGCCCACCTGCCACAACTACTGAAGCCTGAGAGCCTAGAACCCGTGCTCTGCAACAACAAGAGAAGCCACCACAATGAGAAGCCCGCGAACCGCAATGAAGAGTAGCCCCCGCTCGCCACACGCAGCAACGAAGACCCAACACAGCCAAATAAATAAAGAAAGAAAAACCTTTGTTTAAAAAAGTATATTGAGGAGCTAAATATTCCCAGATAGTTTTTGAGTTAGAAAGGAAAGTTTTTAACAAGTTTATCCACTCTGGCTTTGATTTATGGTTCTGCTAACAAAAGTATCTGGTGTGACACTAATTTTAGCAGGAAGAATTTCTACTTTCAGGGGATTAATAGGCTTCATGTTAAATTTCATGACTCCGGGATGTCAGAATTGTGTATGTGAGGGTTTGTGTGTGTGGAAATAGTTACAAATAACAAAATACAGAGAGAGATCTACTTTATAGCTCTTACTGGTTGATCACAGAACAGCCATAAAAAGGAATGAAATTGGGTCATTCATAGAGACATGGATGGACCTAGAGTCTGTCATACCTAGTGAAGTAAGTCAGAAAGAGAAAAACAAATAGCGTATATTAACGCGTACATGTGGAATCTAGAAAAATGGTACAGATGAATCTATTTGCAGGGCAGGAATAGAGATGCAGACTTCTTAGAGAACGGACCTGTGGACATGGTGGGGGGAAGCGGGGGTGGGATGAATTGGGAGATTGGGATGGACATAAATACACTACCATGTGTAAAATAGATAGCTAGTGGGAACCTGCTACATAGCACAGGGAGCTCAGCTCGGTGCTCTGTGGTGACCTAGATGGGTGGGATGGAGGGGATGTGGGAGGTCCAAGAGGGAGGGGATATATGTATACATATAGCTGATTCACTTCGTTGTACAGCAGAAACTAACACACCACTGTAAAGCAACTATACGCCAATTTAAAAAAAAAAAAAAAAAGCATGGGTATATTAAGAGAGAGAAACTGGGAGAAACAGAAGGAAATAGAAAGAAAAGGAGGCAAGAAGAGTATGACTTCCAAGGAAGAGATGAATACACACAACAGAATTGCTTTAGTGGAGGACTGTGCCAACAGGAGCAGAGAGCTGAGCTACTGGACAGTCCAAAAGTAATGTGGACTTGTTTATTCCTCTTACCATACAATTTTTTCTTTGCTTTGATTTTTAAACTTAATGTGAATTCCAGAAAACTGCCTTATTCAATATCTACCCATTAAATATACTATCTCCACAATTTCAGGTCTGGTGAATGACCTTCCATTTCTCTACATACATATCACTCTCCATCTAGGAGGATTTTCATTCAATACAGTGTTGAAGTATGTACCCTGTTAGGTATTAGGCACTCTTGTTGTTAAAATAAGGTAATAACTAAGAAAGAAATAGTTAACATTGTTATAGCACCTCTCAGATGTCAGGGATGTTCTGAGCACTTTAATATATTAACTTATTTAAACTCAGAGACACCCTATTATCACCCCCATTGTGCTAATGACTTAACTGGGACTCAGAAAGGTTAAGTTACTTGTCCAATATATTCCAGCTAGGAGGTGGTAGACCCAGGACAGGAGCTGAAGAGTCAGCTCCAGAGTCCATGCTGTTGATTATAATGTGAAACCTCAAAAATTATAATCATGTGAGAAGGGTACAATTTATACATGTAAAAAGCTTAATAATAGGTAATTCATAATTAAGGAAAAATATCAGTGTGGTACTCAAAGAGCATGGGCTTTGGAGACACACACAACTGGGCTCTCCTTCCAGGTAGCTCTGTGGACCTCAACTCAGTACATTAAAGTCACCTGGAAAGGTTTTTAAAATCCTCATGCTCAGGTCGTACCCTAGACTGATTACCTCAGAACCACTGGATATGGAACTCAGGTATCAGTATTTTTTTTAATGTTTTTCAAGTGATTCCAATAAGCAGTCAAGGTTGAGAACCACTGTATACCTTGGACAAATTATACTTAACCTTTTCATGATTACATTTACTTCTCTTTAAGAAAAATATGTAGAGCATCGGCCACAGTGCCTTTATACTAGAAATTGATGAATATATTTTACCGTCCCCACTCAACTTCACCCTAAGCAAGCCATGGCAGTTCAGAATAAAGACAGCACCATGGGGGTCAGAGTTGTCTGGCAGGTTCCACGGAGCAGATAAGATGTGAAGAGGGGTTTGTGAATAGATAAGATTCGGAGAGGTGGAATGGATGATTTTAAGTGGAGACAGACCTGACAGGAGGGTGACTGCTCTGCACGACAGACCCTATATACTGGAGAGAAAAAGAAGGTCTGCTCGGTGAAAGGTGTTTCCAAGTTTGTAGATGGAGAGAATAGCAGTAATACTTAAAGATACAACACTGAACATTTGGGAGCGGTGCTGAGGTTTGAATGGCAAAATGAAGACTGTTCTCAAAAGCGTCTGTTTCTCCATCCAATTCTCTTTTATAATTCTTCTGCGGTTTTCATTCAGAATATATCTTGCTTTCTAATTCTAATTTTGCCCTGGCATACGGGGTTTGTAACCAATAATCCACATCTTTCACATCTTTGTTTGGCTGCTAATACTATTTGATTTAGACACGGCCTTTAAGTTTATCCTTCGTCGATGAATTCCTCAAGAAAACCTCCTTCTGAAAGAGTCTCTTTTTTTCATAGAGATTTTGTTGGTTGTGGATACAGTCGGAAGGGGCCTGGGATCTCCTCTTTTCCATCCTTTTCTTTTAGAGTGAGGATAACTGAGGCCCAAGATGTTAAATGACAGAAGTGGAATCATGCCAATAACAGGGCTGGACCAAAATCGAGGTCTCAGAGTCTCCAGTGTGCTGATCCTTTTATCACGTTAGGTTAGGTCAGCACATAATCATCAGTTGAAAATGCAATATGGCTCAGCAGTCTCTCTGGTAGCACTCATAGAAGAAAACCACAAACAGGTTGTCGCAATAAATGTATTTTTATTTTTAAAAGCTGGATTTATTCAGTGGGTTCATGTACTCAGAGACTGTGTTTTTAAAAAGATTCTTAATTTTCTTTTTCATAAGACGGTGGTATGTTGGGGACATAAATGTGTTTCTGAAAATGAGATATTATTTAATAATACTTTGAAGGTCTCAGTTTTCCTCAGATCCTTGAGTATCTAACAGCGTGTGTATCCCCTCCCCAAATACTGTCTCCTCATCCAACTCCCAAACTCGTTGACAGCTAGTTTTGCACAAACCAAGATCTTTGGCCATTTGCTGCTAAGGCTGAAGAAACGAGTGACCAGTTCCATGCACAAAGATCCAAATATGTATTAGTTTGTGGGCATAAAGTCACATGCACATAAAAAAGGATGCCTGATTGGGTCTCTGAAAACTTAGCTCTAATGGTTCATACTACTATATATTTATAGTCATAACTCTTTGCATTTTTATATCACTTAATAATGCCTTTTTTATTTGGAGTTAGTAATACTACTTGAAATAGACATCTGTATAACATCTGCAGGACTGGGCTTTCTTGACATTTTAAATGATTCCAGCTCAACAAAAATTGTCAAGAAGAAGTACGTAAATTCTGTGTTATATATTTAAACAATGAATGAATCAAAGCTGTGATTTCTGAAATAAAGTATGACATATGTCTTAGGGAATAACATTCTGAGGAATGAAATTGCCTTTTGGGAGAAGTTATATAATTTATCATTATAGCTTTATATTTAATGCAAGTTAAATTTCAGCCATTGAAGTGAGTTGGATTAGGTGATATAATGGAGAAAAGAAGTTCGACTTTGTGATTTAGGGCCATGGTGAGATGTAAAATCATATAAATGACAGCACTAATTCCTGACTCTATAATGCTATAAAATAAGGCAGTTTTTATACTTAAGAAGAAAAAATACATTTAGATTTTCAATATTAGAAATATTAAAGTGTAAGTTGTTATATTTCCTTCCAAAAAAAGATACGATAGGGCTTCCCTGGTGGCACAGTGGTTGAGAGTCCGCCTGCCGATGCAGGGGACGTGGGTTCGTGCCCCGGTCTGGGAAGATCCCACATGCCGCGAAGCGGCTGGGCCCGTGAGCCATGGCCGCTGAGCCTGCGCGTCCGCAGCCTGTGCTCCGCAACGGGAGAGGCCACAGCAGTGAGAGGCCCGCGTACCGCAAAAAAAAAAAGATACGATAAAAGCTTTTGTTTACATATTATAAAATGCAATCTAAATTATTTTCTTTAAATGTAATTCTCATTCAATGATCATATAAATTTCTTATTTCTGAAAATTAGAAGAATTATTTTTTCTTTACTGAGCAAAAGATTTTATTCTTAGGTTGTGTCTTATAGTTAAACTATTTTCAAAAGGCTAGAATTCAACTTAGTAAAAAAAAGTCACTCAAAATTATATTAGCTAGTGTTATTGAAAAAACATTTTTCAAGTAGAAAAAATGGATTCAGTTCTGCCAAATAACTGTAATGTGCTGTGAAAATAAGATTTTGGAGCCATTCTATGGCCTTATAAGCTAAAGCAAGAGTTCTAAAATAAACGTCCTTCCAATGTCATCTAATGTGACAACTTCTTTCTATAGAAGGGAGTCCTACCATCAAGGAAGGAAATCATCTCTGACAGCAAAGAAAAAAAAAAAAAGTGCATTCTTGCAAAGTGCTGTCTCTGATCTCACTCATTTGCCTTGAATCTTTAGGTCTCTAGGACCTCAAGGACGGAGCTGTTGTCTCTAGCTGATTGTGCCCTACTGCTAAGAGTCTTCTGTGAAAGAGAGGAGGGCTTGGATCGTGGTTTTAGTTCAGCCACTATTTTTAAATCATATCTCAGACACTGAAAGATGAATAAGGTACGATCTTTGCTCTGGACACACTTGTGATCTACGTGCAGCCATTAGTACAAGCTTATTGCTGATGCACCTTTGACATATTAATACACCTACCCTGTACTACACGTACACCTACTCCTATATGTATATATTACATATATACATATCCATCATAAAACATAAAAATAAGCATAATTAAATAAAAATAAATGTACATATATTTTCATCTTTACTGGCCTCTTCCCTGTGGATTGTTCTGTGCCACTCACTCCCCTTGCATGGCTGCAGTATTCCACTTTGAATACTACTGATTAGAGGAAGAGAGAGAAACATATAAATTAGATACTTGAAATATAATGAGGTGAGTGCTATTTGTAGACATATGTCCAGGATATTCTGGGTGCATAGAAGAGAAGCAACTCTGGGGGTGGGGTAGTAAAGAAGGACTTCCTAGGGAGTAGTCTGGAGTCCTGCAGCTGATTATCAGCATGAAATGAGGTCAAGAGGCTAGGATGGGGCTTCCCTCATGGCACAGTGGTTAAGAATCCACCTGCCAATGCAGGGGACATGGGTTCGATCCCTGGTCCGGGAAGATCCCACATGCCGTGGAGCAACTAAGCCTGTGCACCACAACTACTGAGCCTGCACTATAGGGCCCCCGTGCCGCAACTACTGAGCCCATGTACTGCAAGTACTGAAGCCTGCATGCCTAGAGCGTGTGCTGTGCAACAAAGAGTAGCCCCTGATCGTTGCAACTAGAGAAAGCTCATGCGTAGCAACGAAGACCCAATGCAGAGCAAAAAAAAAGAAGAAAAAGAGGCTAGGACGAGTTGAGAGAGATAGGAGAGGTCAGATTATTGTCAGGTTAAGGAATATGGACTTGACTGGGGTGTCAATATTGTGTTTTTCTTTAAAGAGGCCTAACTACTCAAGTTACCAGAAGGCCCCTGTGTTTTTTTGTTTGTTTGTTTTTGTTTTTTGTTTTTAATTTTATTTATTTTTGGGCTGCACTGGATCTTCATTGCTGCACCTGGTCTTTCTAGTTGTGGCGAGCGGGGGCTACTCTTAGTTGCAGTGCACGGGCTTATCATTGTGGTGACTTCTCTTGTTGCAGAGCATGGGCTCTAGGCACGCAGGCTTCAGTAGTTGCAGCACGTGGGCTCAGTAGTTGTGGCTTGCGGACTTAGTTGCTCCACGGCACGTGGGATCTTCCTGGGCCAGGGGTTGAACCCGTGTCCCCTGCATTGGCAGGCAGATTCTTAACCACTGTGCCACCAGGGAAGTCCCAAGGCCCCTGTTTTATGGCAGCCTCTCCTGTAAGGACCAGGCATGGCTTCAGAACAGGGCCTGGCATAAGTTACTGCAAGTTTAATGGACAGAAGAAGCTGCCACTTCTTGAGGAATCTCAGTAATGTATCTTCAACTTTTTGTTGAAGAACTTTTGACTCGGTTCAGTAGGAGGAACAGAATTAAGTTGTTTTTATGATTCTCATAAATTGTCATCTGATAAAAAATACCTAGACACATTGGTGTCTCCTTTGTATATAAGAGTATATATCTCATTTAGCCAAGAATCATAAATCATACCACCTGACACACCATAATGGGTAAATTCCTCCCTATGCACTGACTGTAATTTATTATTTAGGACACATGTTCAAGAAATGCTCACGTTTGTTAACCGTGCATGCCAAATTGCAATTTGTCCCACCCATTTGTGAAACTCATTTCCTGTTCAAGCTGTGGTGTGAAGTTCATGGCAAGGGTAGAAAAGCTCCTGAGTGTTTTCTCAGACTTTTTAGATGGAGGGAGACTTGGGGTCAGGAGGCCAGAGCAGTAACCAGGAATCGCAGAGAAGATGGTCTTTCCTCCTCTTATTGCCTTGGAGGCATTTTTAGTTCCAGCTTTGGCTTAACGCCACTAGCCTCCACTGAAAGAATAGTGCTGCGGAAGGAAAGAAACAGGGGAAGTAGACAGTGGCACCAAAGTGCCTCATTCCAGGTCTGCCCTAGGCGTAGGCAGGATTGAACACTGTAATTTGAATTTGACATCATGATTTTCCTGCCTCTATGCATGCTCAATATACGAGAGATGTTAGTGACCATTCCCAAAGATTTTTTTTTGTAACTAAAAGAAATGGTTTAAAACTGAACTTGTATCCTTTCCAGTTCTTTGGGTTCACAAGGTCAACTTATTTTGTACCTACTCTGTGGAGAGTATAGTGTTAAGTGAATTGGTAGAGTGTGAACAACTCAGACGCCCTGCCCTCATGCAGCTGACAGCCCAGGAAGACTGACATCAAACGATCAATTACACATTTAATCATTTAAATAACTGAGGAAATTGCCATGGAAGAAAAACACTGGGTGCTATGAAAATATGTAATAAGGAAAACAAGTCAGAGACTCAAGGAAGGCATTACGGTACAAGTGACTTTTTGGCTGGAATCCAAAGGTGAATATGCATTAACTAAGAAAAGAGCAGAGGATGAAAAGAAAAGCATTTGATTAATCAAAATATTTCACATATTAAAACAATGCATTTACATTAATTTTATGTGTTGTAGTTCATATTAATGAAAAAGTGTCATATTACCTTGATTTTTGTACAAGGAGAGTTTAATAAATAAACATCTACTACTTATCTATATTAAAGGATTTTTTTTTAAAAAGTAGAAATGATATCCAGTGTAATAGTCACCTTTTGTGTCCCCAGATGGACAGGTCTTTAGTCCCGGCTGTGAAATGGCTTCAATGTAGTCAGAAGAAATAGGCTGTAACCCACAGGTTTCCTCTGGTTGAATCAGCAAACCACAATCCTGCATTAAAATGATAAAAATTAGCTATATAGTAATTAACCTGACCTGTAGTAATAAAATCTACAAAACAAGACTTTCTGTGCCAAATAACTTTTGGATAAAAGGGAGCAATTCTTGTTTACCCTTCTCTTGATATTTATTCATCAATAATTGTTTTTGCTATTAATAGCTACTTCCATTAGGGGATTCATATTAATAAATTCTAATGATAAGTTAATCTTTATTTTGGCATTGATACTCATGTTACTGCTCTGCCAATTTTTAAAGAAATAAATGCCAGTTTTACTTTAGAAATATACCTGTGTGTTGTTGACTCATTAAAAATATAACATAGTATAATAGAGGACAATATATCAAGGGGAAAAGACTCAATGTGAGAAAAGAAATGGGAAATATTTGGGTAGAATGTTAATTTAACAGATGAATTTCATTTCAACACACTTTTATTTTTTATTTTTTATTTTTTTGCGGTACGTGGGCCTCTCACTGTTGTGGCCTCTCCCGTTGCAGAGCATAGGCTCCGGATGCGCAGCCTCAGCGGCCATGGCCCACGGGCCCAGCCGCTCCGCGGCATGTGGGATCTTCCCGGACTGGGGCACGAATCCATGTCCCCTGCATCGGCAGGTGGACTCTCAACCACTGCGCCACCAGGAAAGCCCTCAACACACATTTATTGAGGATCTATGATATGCTAGAAGTGGAATCAAATACATATATTTTATCTAAAACATCTTCACATATTTATAAAAGTATGTAACAGCTCACTGCAATGAAATTCATTAGGGAGGCATGTTCTGTACTAAGCAATGCCTTCCATAGTCTGCCATATGCATTGGAGTGTGGCAGTTTGTTGGCTTTGAAATCTCTCCTCTGCTCTAGCAGGTCGTCCCGCTCTCATTTTCTCTTAGCTTATCCTACAAAGCTATTGGCATCTGTACCTGTCCTGTTTCCCTCTATCCCACCTCACCTGCTTCCACTGCCACTCTTTTCACCAGGTTCTCTCAGTCTACCACAATTAAGGCCAGGTAAAAATGCTAAAATCACTCTGAGGAATGCTTTCTTCCTAATTTTGCACGGAGAGCATCTTTTTGTGCTTTAGGTCTCTTGAAAGGTAGCACAGTTATGTGTTACTGTCTGTTGGCATCATTTGTTTCCTTCATACTCTTCACCACTTGGTAATTGCATTAGTTATTTGTGCCTTTTCCACTAGACTGAATACTCCATGAGAACGGATAATTATTTTGCTCCCACATACACCCAGTCCCTAGCGTACAGTAGATAATGATAAATATTTGTTGAATGTGTAAAATGTTACAGTTAGTTGTCCCCCTTTTTATATTATAAATTCTCAGTAATGGAGAGAAAATTGTTTTGACTTCTTGTTTGCTCTGTACCTCTGCCTCTAGTGAGCAATTTCTGGTCAGCTTCCCTCAGACTTTCAAACATCCTAACCACCAACTCAGATTCCTAGATCTCATACCAAAAGGTCTGGATATTAAGGAAAAAAAGGAATGGGGGTAGTGTGCGACTTTTTGAAATCTTGACTTAGTATACATATTTTCATTTTTTAATTCATGACTGAAATTGAAGTTTAGGAAACTGATTAAAATTAGAATTGTGATTTGTATTAAAATGTTCATTATAATAAAGCAGTTAAAAATAACAAAGTTTATAATGATGTGAGAAGATTTAGTCTGAATAAACATCTATGAATGATATATGTTAATGTATGTGTGATATCTATCCATCTATCTATCCATTTGTTTTTGGTGGAGACTAGACCTTTTTTTGCCAGAAAAATGGCATTATGTATCTATCAGACTAAAAAGAATGTTTTATATCAAATGTTAGGGAGGGTGGGGAGAAATAATTACCATTATCTAATTTTAGTCATCTAAATTCAGGTATTTCAGACTGAGGTGTTGTGTTCAATTTATTAACAATGCAAATAATGTTGAAACATTTCTAAAAGTCTGGATTTAGATAAACGTTTGTCTAGAGATGATTGTTTGGGGTCTCTGTGTGTGTGTGTGTGTGTGTGTGACTGTACCCTAATACTCATCTGGAGGGCATTAGAAAGAGTCTAGATCGCAGATGCCAAAGCCCCAGCGGGTATCTTCGAAGCTGAACATGTTATTGGCTGCATCAATCAGTTAGAAAGATGTATTGTTAGGTGTGCTGATGGCTTATCCTGTAGGGAACCAAACTCAATCTCTGATGAGTGGGTGTGGGCTATTTCAGATATGTTAGTCAAAGGCAGCCTTTCTGAGGAATGACATCTGAACTGAAGAATGTGAAAAACTGGGGGGATGAGAATTTCAAGAAGAAGGAGTTGCACGTCAAAGGTCACAAGGTGGGAAAAGGGTTTATCTGACATCTTAGGCAAAAAAAAAAAAAAATTTAAAAAACTATGTTGACAATCTATATTTTAATAATCAAATCATGACATTTTTTCTTGAGATGCACCTCCAAGGTTATCTGCTACAAAGTCCTACTCAGAGGAAGAATGATAATCCATGATGTGGTCCTGAGCAATTCTGGATACAGCTTTCAAATGGAAAGGTATTGATTTAATACCTAGAACCTGCAAAGTGCCTTGCTAGAATGCAGGTACTTGACCTCAAGCAACATAATCTAACTCATCATCAGAAGTTTCTTCTTAATCCTGAACTGAACTCCATCTTATTTGTTCTAATTATCCTCTTCGGTGCAGTTTAGAACAAATTTATTGTAATAATATACAAGCATGTTCTGACCTGACTTCAAAGGTGCTGAAACAAATGACTGGCAATAGAGAATAACAATATTTTTAAATGTTCAATGTTTGCACTTACTGAATACCCAAGATCCCACATATGAGCCTATTATAACAGAGTAAACATAATGCAGAACATAGAAAAGCATAATGTAAGTGGGAACCAGACGGGGTGACCGCTCCAGCTGCTTAGAATCTTGGCCTTGTCTTCGCGTTTGAATCGTTCCCCGGCGTGGTGCTATCTCTACCTCAGATGGAGGCTCCTACGGGGTACCTGTTCTTCCACAGTCAGCAGGTCAGCCCCGTGATACTTGCAATCATGAATTTTAGTCCAGCTTTGCCATGAACTGGCTGTGTGCTATTGAGTAAGTCACTTGATCTAGTTTTCTCAATATAAAATGGTGAAGGGTAGAGAGAAGATACCACAGCAGATGATGTGAGGTGCCTACACAATATTCATTCTCCCTTCTTCCTTTCTAGTAGAAAGACCTTCGTTTTGTTGGAGGGAGCAATGTGTTTAGCATTAAAAAAATCAAACACATAAAACTCTATTTCCCAGTCTCCTTTGTAGCTAAACATGGCCGTGTGACACAATTCCAGTCAAAGAAATATAAGTGGAAATTGGCTACAGATCTCTGGAAAAATTTTGTTTCCCTGATGCCATGTTTTCTTTGTCACTCTGTTTCCGATTTCTGCTAGGAATGTGGATGTGAGCCTGAAGGAGGAGCAGCCATGTTGTAACCATGAGGAAACCATGAGCGGAAAGATAGAAAGTAGGATGCTCATGATGCTGTAAAGCTGGCGCAATGCTGACTTTGGGCTGCCCGCCTCTACACTTCTTGCATTGGAAGAAAAACAAACACTTACTTCGTCAAACCACTATGGAAATATAATATGCAGCCAAACTTCTCTCTTCCTCTAAGAGTTTGTGAAACATATTGTTGGGCCACATGAAACTTTGAGAATCCCTTTAGATCTTAAAAGTGATAAACCCCACTAATTAAAACATTAAACGATTTTTGAAAGGGAAAAACTCATTAGCATATCTCATTCTTTCTTCACTGGTGTGATTAGTAATTTAGTCATGTTCAGGCATATTCAAGAAAATGAATAATAGCTCTTCTGGCCTTACATGTCATCTCTTGGAGCCCCTGAGTCTAGATACATGGAAAAGGTAGTATTTAGCAGAGAAGCTTAAAATTTACCCCAGAAATCTCCACATTTAGAGTGTATCCCTTTGCTAGAGACTTCACAAATTCCTGAATGGACTGTCATAGCTTTCAACAGAGTGCAATGAGATAATTAATGGATTTTCTTGTTCAAACATGTGCAGAGTATATATGTTTAGTACATAATTTTAAAAATTTGCTTAACTTTTCATGAAATGCTGTAGTTACCAACAGAAGATATTAAGGTGCCCTTGGCTTCACCCTCTGCCCTACCCATGAATACATGACCACTGTTCTTGTTACCAATTCCTCTGGAAGCCCATTTAGTTTTTTACAGATGTATTTGGCCACAAATGAATTAGTAGTATTTTTCATTTTTTATGTGATTTCGCTATGTTTTTAGAGCAATATCAAATTGGACTATTTGATCTAGTAGGTAACTTTAAACCTTACCTACTTTTTTTGGTGCCACAGAATCATTCTTTTAAGATAAAACAGTTCTCCCTTTCTTCTACTAAATAATGAAAAATGTCCACATTCTAAATTTAAAAATATACATTTACTCCTTGTGGCACCCAGATTTTCCAGAGGGACCCATTTCTTTCCCCCGGGCTGCTATTTCTAATAAGTCAGTAGTGACTGCTCAAACTTGACAATATTGGCATGGTTGCCTCCCTGCAGAAAGGCAGAGTCCTCTTCCAGACCAAGACTGCTCCTTTTCCCATAAGAGACAAAGTTCTTGATGAGCTAATTTCACTATCTTGTTTCAAAAGGATGAATAATTTTCTGTCTTCACATTGCCTCTAAATTTAACAACTGCTTTCCTTGTATTGTAGTCAGTCAGCCATAAAATAGTAGCTATTGTGTGATTCACAGTATTAGACACAGAATGACCATTTACAGAATAATTATCTGAGGTATAGATTAGCAATAAATCATTACAGCATAATCCATCTGAAATCATCTTTTACATGCCACAGTGATCCTAAAACTGAATGTTTTTCATGAAGAAAAGAATGAATATGCAGAAAACTATAAGACACTGATGAAAGAAATTAAAGACGATACAAACAGATGGAGAGATATACCATTGTTCTTGGATTAGAAGAATCAACATTGTGAAAATGAATACACTACCCAAAGCAATCTACAGATTCAAGGCAACCCTTATAAAACTACCAATGGCATTTTTCACAGAACTAGAAGAAAAAATTTTACAATTTGTATGGAAATACAAAAGACCCCAAATAAGCCAAAGCCTTCTTGAGAAAGAAAAATGGAGCTGGAGGAATCAGGCTCCGTCACTTCAGACTATACTACAAACCTACAGTAATCAAGATAGTATGGTACTGACACAAAAACAGAAATATAGATCAATGGAACAGGATAGAAAGCACAGAGATAAACTCACACACATATGGTCACCTTATTTTTTATAAAGGAGGCAAGAATATACACTGGAGAAAAGACAGCCCCTTCAATAAGTGGTGCTGGGAAAACTGGACAGCTACATGTAAAAGAATGAAATTAGAACACTCCCTAACACTTTACACAAAAATAAACTCAAAATGGATTAAAGACCTAAATGGAAGGCCAGACACTATAAAACTCTTAGAGGAAAACATAGGCAGAACACTCTATGACATAAATCACAGCAAAATCTTTTTTGACCCACCTCCTAGAGAAATGGAAATAAAAACAAAAATAAACAAATGGGACCTAATGAAACTTAAAAGCTTTTGCACAGCAAAGAAAACCATAAACAAGATGAAAAGACAACCCTCAGAATTGGAGAAATATTTGCAAAAGAAGCAACTGACAAAGGATTAATCTCCAAAATATACAAGGAGCTCATGCAGCTCCATATCAAAAAAACAAACAATCCAATCCAAAAATAGGCAGAAGACCTAAATAGTCATTTCTCCAAAGAAGATATACAGATTGCTAATGAACACATGAAAGGATGCTCAGCACCACTAATCATTAGAGAAATGCCAATCAAAACCACAATGAGGTCTCACCTCACACCGGTCAGAATGCCCATCATCAAAAAAATCTACAAACAATAAATGCTGGAGCGGGTGAGGAGAAAAGGGAACCCTCTTGCACTGTTGGTGGAGGTTTAATTGATACAGCCACTATGGAGAACAGTATGGAGGTTCCTTAAAAAACTAAAAATAGAACTACCATATGATGTAGCAATCCCACTACTGAGCATATACCCTGAGAAAACCATAATTCAAAAAGAGACATGTACCACAATGTTCATTGCAGCACTATTTACAATAGCCAGGTCATGGAAGCAACCTAAGTGCCCATCGACAGATGAATGGATAAAGAAGACGTGGCACATATATACAATGCGATATTACTCACCCATAAAAAGAAATGAAATTGAGTTATTTGTAGTGAGGTGGATGGACCTAGAGTCTGTCATACAGAGTGAAGTAAGTCAGAAAGAGAAAAACAAATACCGTATGCTAACACATATATATGGAATCTAAAAAAAAAAAGATTCTGAAGAACCTAGGGGCAGGGCAGGAATAAAGACGCAGATGTAGAGAATGGACTTGAGGACATGGGGAGTGGGGGAGCGTAAGCTCGGACAAAGTGAGAGAGTAGCATGGACTTATATACACTACCAAATGTAAAATAGATAGCTAGTGGGAAGCAGCTGCATAGCACAGGAAGATCAGCTTGATGCTTTGTGACCACCTAGAAGGGTGGGATAGGGAGGGTGGGAGGGAGACACAAGAGGGAGGGGATATGGGGATGTATGTATACATATAGCTGATTCACTCTGTTATACAGCAGAAACTAACACAACATTGTAAAGCAATAATACTCCAATAAAGATGTTTAAAAAAAGAATGTAATGCATATAAATTCATATTCAAAGAGATTTATATGCTTTACAGAGGCAATTTGGAAATATCTCACAAATATAATTATACTGCTAAGACTTAATCCTACAGACATACTTGGTAAAGTCTCCAAAAATTCATGTGCAAGGAAATTTACTAGAGCATTTCATGGAATAGAAAACTTGACACTACTTAAGTGTCCATCAATAGGGAACTGGTTAAATAAGTTGTACATTACATAATGGAACATTCTGTAATTCTTAGAAGAGAAGGGGGCAGAGTGAAGATATATAGAGAGATATAAGGTATATTATTAAGAGCAATAAAGCAAGTTGCAGGACATTATATACACCTTGATCTTATTTAGTAAATAAAGTGCTAGAAATTATACATGCTTGACTGTGCATAGATAACTTCTGGAATGGTGCACAGGAAACGCTGAATAGTGGCTTTCTTGGAAAATTAAGGATGGTAGGTCAGAGATGGAGAAGCAAAAATGAACTTTTTCTGAAGATTTTTACCATTGGTATGAATCATACCTTTTTAAAAAATACAAATTTAAGTAAAGAAAATAATATTTAAAATCGTAAAGTAAAAGAATAGAAAATCAGAAAAGGACTGATAGTTCCTTTGAAAGTATATTAGTTTCCTATGGCTGCTGTAACATAGTAGCACAAGCTAGGTGCTTTGAACAACAGAAATTTATTGTTTTACAGTTCTAGAGGCTGGAAGTCCAAATCAAGATATTGGCAGGTTTGGTTCCTTCTGAAGTCCATGAAGGGCTATGGGCCTGCAAAGTCATTTAATACTGTCCTGTGTTCACAGAGTTTACAGTTTATTAGAGGAAGCATAACTACAAGGGAATTGAGTAAATATTCCAGGTAGAAGGAGGAGCACGAAGCAATCTAGAACTGAGTGAAAACATGGCCAAGAACTGAGTGAAAACATGGCCAATCAAGTTCCAAGTGGGCAGTGTTTGGAGACCATGATAGGAAGTAAGTAGAGATCAGTAAAGTTATTTCGGAATCATGATTCTAATCCTTGGCTCACTCTAATGACACAAAATTTAGGACTGTGGCAATGAACTAAGCTTCTTTAATTTTTTTCTGTTTAAAGATTCTTATCAGATAAATCTCTAAACTCTATTCCCTTTTATAAAACTTACAACATTTTTTACTAAGCAGCTGCCCTTTTAAGGAACAGTACAACATTAAACATCTTTACTGAGGAGTAGGGGACATTTTGACTTTAGTTTGTTCTAATAAAATATTTGCAGTGAACAAAGTTTACCTATACAATTGCCTTATTTTGAATTTTAATGAAACTAAGTAGCTAGCCAAGTCATTCTGCACTTCGTGCAGAAGAGATCTCTAACAATACTGCTTTAAAAATTGATGTGTTTCAATGCTAGATGTTATCCTGTTTTAGTGAGAGTTTACAAATAAGTTTTCAATTTTAATGGTTTTTAAAAAACAATGGAACTTGGTGTTGGGGAGCAGAATTGTATATGCAGCTTGAGTTGCTATCTGTGTTTGGAGTTCATAGTCTTATTTAAAACACATTAGAATCCAAGTAGTAATGAACCACCATATAACACCATTGCGTGTGTTTGTTTCCTTAAAAAAATATCAGCTGAAATGTGGCTGTACATTATACTACCTAAGAATTTTTAGTCCCCTATGAATTGAACTCAGGAACAAAGGAAATTGAAACAAATTATAAGCAGATGAATTAGTTCTAGTCAAATAAATTTATATTTATTTGTCGTATAAATATGACATCAACATTTTGAATACTTCTTTATACTTTTCATGCATTCCAAATCCCTGAACTGATAATATGCAGTTTTCTCTTTTTTAATCCAGATGGTCTCCAAATTAACTAGGATGGGGCCAGTGTGATCCTGCTTGCTGGAGTCCGTTCTGAAAGGCACCCTGTATTCTCAATTTAGAAATACATCTGAGTCTCCAGGCTTTGTAGAATTTGGACTGGAAAATCTAGTTACATGGGGCCTGTGAAATGACTAACGCTTCCCACTTCCGGTGAGCTAGAAACTCCAAGGAAAGCAGCCTTTGTTGTGGTCTTTCAACACTTTTGGTTTTGGTTCCAGATGGAATCCAGAAGGGTAGATGTGAATGCAAATGAAAAAAAGAATGAATTTATATGTCTGAATATTTGAAAACGTTCAGTTCTTTTTGATTTGTGAACAAAGAAGTATGGAATTGGAGCTGAATGTACAATGATGGACTCTCTCATCCTTCGCAGAAGCTGGATCCGTTTGGGAAGTGACAGAACAATAACAATAACAATGACAAAAAGAAAAACTTATTTCATATTCCAGAAGAGCAAATCGATTATGGGTAGACTGAAGAAAAATAGTAGTGAGTGGAAATAGGCAGTAGGCTACAGAGATATTTTAAAAGATGCATATTTATCAATAATGTGACACCAAACATAACAAATGTTTGCCACATATAAAACAGCAAGCGGGTCTTCCAAGGATATATGGATCAGTCATAGTGAACATAACTGCTGTTATAAGTATTTCAACATGGACCGTCCCACTTATAAATAGTCTACTAATAAAGTATATGAGGTTGTGATCTTTAAAAATGTAGCTCTGGTAGGAAATCTAAGTGGCACAAATAGAGCTAAATATTTTAATAAAATATGCAGTTACAGTAGTTTTGGGCACCATGTGGGCACTTCCTGACTACATTCATCTTGGTAACTGCTACACAAACACACTTACACCTACACACACTTACACATGCACACACAGGTGCACACATACAGCGATCCTTAGAACTGTGAGATTTTAAAACTTGGGGGGGAGTATGTTAGGTTATAAAATAATTCTATCATTACATGTCGTAAGTTATAAATTCTGCCTCCTTTGAGGCTTGAATAGTAATTGTGTAGCACTAAATAGTATTTTTAAAGATTACCCACGAATCAGCAACCTGTACATCCACAGTTAAGCTCAAAAGCATGCTAAATGTATCTAAATTCTGTTTAGAATAAAATGCTGATACATTCAAAACTGAACATCCAAACTGCTATGATATTGTAAGATAAAAAGTTAATATTAATTTTTAGTATAAACATATCCTACCAATGCAAAAATTAGATACCTATGAAAATAATTGTGCTATGACAGGCAAGTTCTTTCTTTGTGTCATCTTATATTTTAATACATGTTAATCAGACTTTTACAAGATACTCTAAAAATACTCTAGCAGCAGTCTAAAGGTCATCGCCCCTAAGATATTTATTAATTACACAGGGAAAATTGTAACGTTACAGTGGAGAAACCCAGCCAACACTACCCTCATCAAGTGATCATGAGAAACACATCATTTCTGCAGTATTCTTGCCACAAATGTTGAGCTTCACTTAATGAGAAGAAAACAAGATACAATTCCAGACTGAGAGTCTTATTCTACAAAATAACTGACCTGCATTCTTCTAAAGTATCAAGGTCATGTGGAAGTGTCACAGATTAGAGAAGACTAAGAAACATAATAGCTAAAAGCAATTTGGGATCCTGGAACAGATAAAGAATACCATTGGAAAAACCAGTGAAATCCATATAAATTATCTGGTTAAGTAAATATACTGTACCAATATTAACTTCTTACTATTGATAGTATTGATAAAATGCCATTGTCATGTAAAATGTTAATATTAGGGGAAGCTGGGTAAGGATATTTGGGAACTTTCTGTAACTCTAGAATTAATATTAAAAGTTAAAAGATTAGTGTAATTTGACCGCCATGTTTTAGATTTTTCTTGAAGGGCAAAAATACACTGATGATAGAACGTTTTAATCATTCAAAGGCTTTTAAAATGTTTTGTTGGAGGTTCTTTCATACAGCAGAGCAATGGCTCTGTGTGATCACACCTAACTGGCATTCATGGATATCCCATAAACTGTGATCTACAATCGTTGTGCTCTTAAAAGTTATGAGAATTGTGGGAGGACAGTCCACAGGCTAAAGAAATACCTGTTGTATTTATGGACTAACTCTCCAGGAGATAACAATCTCCCAGTCAGTTGGCAAGGATCAAGGGAAATGCCATTTATAGAAAACTCAGGTTATGTCAAGTACCGGGGAAGGCACACCCTATACACTATTGCATTGAATCTTTACAACTGTTTGAAGTGAATATTATCCTCGTTCAAGAGATGAAGACATAAAGATTTGTAGAGCTTTGTGGAAGCTTTTCTAAAATCAAGCACCTTAGTAAGTAGAGTAAAGTTGGAACCATGGTTCTATCTGAGTTCAAACCCCTGCTTCATAGACTGAAAGACAAAATAAAATAAAACAAAACACACTGTACTCAGACATAAAGTTCGTGTTTATGAAACATTTAGACCAATTAACTCTTCATCAGGGAAGACTTTTTTCATGACTACAGATGGCATCCCTAAACATAACCAGCTGTACTTTAAATGCTTACAGTTGGTCAAAAGTGGGACTAGGCAAGAGTGTGTATGATTCAGGTCAAATCTATTCCCTCTGGTGGAAGAAAAGCCTCCAAGTACCTTTCCAGCTTATGCTTTGTTACTCAAATACTTTTTTACTTTTCAGTACTAGCACATTAGGAAATTAATTATTAACTAAAGACTTCACATTGATTCCCACAGTAGACAATGAGTACTTATCTATTACTGCCTATCATCAAGGAACATATTTGTTTCCATATGATTTTCAAAATCATCAGTACTCATTTGTCATGTGTTTTCAGTTCTCCAAAGAAGTTTATAGTTTATGACATTTATTCATTTGTTTTTTTTCAACTGATTCCTTTAACAGACATTTGTTCATCATCTCCATGAGCCAGACACAGCCCCTGCCCTCATGAAGTTCTAGCAGAGAAAACAGATCTGTAAACACACAATTGCTGTATAAAGTGCTAAACAGCTGTCGTGAAAATTGTTCTGGACACACGGTTGGCACAAAGGAATGTGATCGACTCTGTTTTACAAAGGAGATTACAACTGGAAATATATTGGAGTTCACCAGGCAGATGGGGGCTGATGGGTTTCCAAGCAGTGGAAACAATGGAGGCAAGCAGGGGTGATGGCGGCTCAAAGCAGCTGACCTCCTGTGCCAATGCTTACACAAGAGTAGGCATCCTTTATATCTGAAGACAACTGCACCCTAATTTATAAATCGCTACAGTTTTTCCCCCTGCTGTGACTATTAGCTTGGGATTCAGTCCTTAGCCATAAAATCCACAAGACAATCTGGAGCAGATTGGGAATGGCTTTTGTCTACTTGTGTTTGGGGACTGTGTAAGACATATGGTGTTAGTTACAAAACTCTGAAGCAGTTTGCTCAGAACCTACCCCAGCCATGTCAGTTCAAGCTTCGATAGTGTCAGTTATCAGCAAGCTTGCCCAGTGAAGACTTGGCATTTTCCTGCGGAAAATGTGCTGTCTTCCTTGGCATCCAATGCAGAATTAAGGGTTGCCCACTTTAATGGGGGAACTTAAGACTCCATGACCCCGTTATAAGAAGGTGTCCTGGAGAAATTTCAAGATATAAGATTGTCATTGAGTGCGTCTTAAATTCTCCAGGGGTTTTAAATTATCTCATTATTTCCTGAACTTGAATGCTGTTGCTGTGATTTGATCACTACTGGTAAGTGGTTGTTACAACTCGCTGTGTGGGATGAAATGACTCTTTCATTCAAAGCCAAGTCTGATGAGTGAGTCCTTATAGATCACATCTCTCTGTCTCCACAGCTTTAGCCTCTTGGATGAGTCTGCCCCAGGGTGCCTCCCTCTACACAGCTGAAACCACTGGGTCTTCTCTCCTGGGCCACACGCTCAGCAGACCTGCCTTCTACCATGGCTTCTCAGTAATCCACAACCACGTGGCATTTCAAGCTGATCTCCACAATGTGTCACTTCTCTGCCTGAGTCAACAGCTGTTGCAGGATTCTGCCGTCACCAATCAGATATGCTTGCTTGGCCTAGCAGAGCTGATTTATAGGGAATGTTGCTTTAAAGTCAGAGGCCTGGCTTTGCTCTAGAACTTTGCAGTTGTTACCCTGCCCAGATCTGATACTTGGTTGCTCCTCAGTGTTTTATCTTTAAAAGGCCATCTGTGTCTTAAGTCTCCACTGTATCGATTAACTTTGACAGGTCAAAACCGAAATGGACACAGCACTAGACATGGCTAATTCCCACTGATTCCCCCTTTCTTATGCCAGATATTCCTTGTAACTGGAGCTGGGATATGACTAAATGGTTTAACAGCTAAGGCTGATAATTGGCAAAAAAATAGTATCCAGGAGAATAAATTGTTTAATAGATTGGCCATTTTTTTTTTATCATTTCGTATGGTGTTTCATAAAGTTTCAAAACACTAATTCTACTCTAAAATTTTTATTGAAATAAAAATGATATAATAATTCAGAGAAGGGCTATACCTTCCCCCAAATGCATTCCATGAAATACAGATTTCTGGGAGGTTAGTAAAAAGGTGTTAAGTCCAAAAATAATGGTGCAGACCAACTAAATGAATTTTTGGCAAAAAATTTTAAATAGATTTTGCTTATTTTCACTGTCAGTAGTAAGGTGTTCTACTAATAAATTTTTATTATTTAATAAAGCTGATTCTGAAAAGTGGTTAACAAGTTGTCATTGTTAATACTAGAGATAATTCAGCTATTTCAGAGTTTTAATTTCCTGAGGAGAAAGTCATTTTTTATGAAATCTCTTCAACTATTTCTTAATGAACCCATGACCAGGAGAATCTACATAAATTTAGCTGTTCTGATGACTAGTTTGTGTCAAAAACACTAAACTAAGAAATCGTGTGAGATCACTTGTTCTATGATGGGGACGTGAGTGAAAATCTCATATGTGACAGCAAAGACCAAAACAAAAGAAAATACCGCAAAGCTATATGGAAACAATTAACAATATACCTTTTTTTAAACAGTAAATCCATTTACTATTTTTTTTTAATTATAAACAAAAGAAATACTCTGTGATGACAGACATCTGTCTGGCATAACTAAGAAATCATTCCTGGGAAAGAATAAGTTCTTGAGTTAGTTGCAAGTTTTCCTTTTTGAGTAAGTCACATATTATGTACGTGATACAACTCTATTCTATGAATACATCCATTTCTTTGTAATTTTCCTGGGTATCAGTAACAAAAGTCATTATTCACACTGTACACTATGCTACTAAATTTAATTTTTAAAGTGGGATTTCTTTTCTGAAAAACATCAGTCACATTTCTTTGCTACATCAGATGCTATCCATTATTACGTCCCTGAAATTGGTATATACTAAAGAGTTAGCTTATGAAGTTTTGCTTGAATGCAGAGTCCTGGAAAACAGAGTCATTGAGGCTATGGTGGCACATAATAAGGGAATAGAGGGGTCTAGATCTAATATGTTTAGTAGTACAGTGCTTAAGGGTAAGCGCTATTGTGTGAGACTGCAGAATTCAGATTTCAGCTCCACCACTCTGTATCCCTGGGCAAATCAAACCCTTAGTTGGAGGAGTTTCCTCTTCTGTGAAAGCCTGCCTTACAAGACTGCTGAGAGGATTAAACAAATTAATACATGTAAACAATGAAGAACCATGTGTATCCACAAAAAGGGCTCAATAAATGAGGCTATGATTAGAATTGAATAGCATGTGCCAATGGTCACATTATGTACCTTATACAACATAGTTCATAACTCATAACTCACTATGAGTTAGATAGTGTTAGCTCCACTAAGACAAATAGCACTTACAGAGTTAAGTAATTTACATCATGTGTGGTCAGAATTTAGACACAAGTCTGTATAATTCTAAAACCCACACTCATTTCCTCATATCATTCTGGAATTTAAAATAAAAAAACCTGGGTTCATGCTAGCTGTGTAACATGGGACAAATATAAATTATTTTCTCTGAGCCTCAGTTTTCTCACATTTAAAGTGGGGATACCAATGTTTATTGCTCGTATAGACCTAGCATTGTTTCTATTCAAATAATAATGTGTGAGAAGGCACGGATCACTTGTAAATTACTACACAGTGCTTTTTTAAATTCTTGATGACCACTATCTAATCTATTACTCAGCAACTGGCTTACGATGAATATATAGGTGGCAGCAGTTAACTCAATTAAATACCTATATACTTTAAGTTTCCTTTAAGTTGGCTCAACATTTTCAGGTTCCCCCCTGCACCACCACCACGTTGGGGAAATTTCTAACACATATAGAAGAAAAAATTATTTTTTAATGGCAACTAAGTTCTATGAAAAACCAAGATAAAAAGTATATGTATTTTATTTTAAAAATAAAAACAAAAATCATTTATTCCTTGTAATGAGAATTAGACATTCAAACATTTTTCTCACATTTTAAGAACAATTTTGTAAGTATTGTAAATCAGTAAAAATTAGAAGGTGGTCTGATATTGTTGAGTAGTATTAAATGGTGAAAGTAGGCTGCAGGCTAGAAAAAACAATTATTGATGAAATTTTATCTCCCTGGATATACATAAGAACATGTAACCAAGGATGTTCCTTTCATTATGGAACAGGAGAGAAAAAAAGTGTTTTAAAAACCTGCTTTTAAAGTTCACATGTAATACTATATCATATTGGCTTCAGTAATTTAACCTATTAGCTAAGAATATTTACCTGCTTGAGGATTAAGAAATTATTGTGCTCCTTTTAGCTATTATTAATCTTAAACTCTTTTAAAATTACCTATAAGTGTTAGCTTATTTAATTCTCAGTGAATTTAAATAGCAATATAGAGTCAACCTTCCATAGCTACGGGTTCCCCATCCATGGATTCAACCAACCACTAATCAAAAATATTCAGAAAAAAAAGATTCCAGAAAGTTCCAAAAAGCAAAACTTGAATTTGCCGTGGTATTTACATAGCATCTATACTGTATTTACACAGTGTTTACATTGTATTAAGTATTATAAGTAATCTAGAGATGATTTAAAGTATATGGGAAGATGTATGTAGGGTGCATGCAAATACTACACCATTTTCTATAAGGCACTTGAGCATCTTTGAAGCAGATGTCAACGGATGATTGTATATGTAGTTAAATGAGTCCTTTCTAATGAGTTTAAAAACAACTGTAGCCATTTCCATATTAAAGAAATAGAATGCACTTTAAGTAAAAATAATTAAAATTAAATAAAAATAGAAAGCTTCAAGCCTCAAATGTGACTTAGAATATCCATGGGTCCTTTTTTAAAAATAGAGGAATAATACAGTTAGAAGTTCATGTTTTCTGAAGCTTTGCCTACTACGAGCAGCCACTGTCTATTTTTAACACAATAGAGAAAGCCATTTGGAATTCTTTTTAGAGGTTGTATACAAAGCATAAATGCAAGTGTTGAGGGAGGCTAGATCTTCAACTTACAGCCAAGAAATTATTCACCATTCATTTGCTCAGGGATGATCTGTTGAGCTCTAACCATGGAATACAGAGATGAATAAGATGAAAAAGCCCTCATTTTCAAGGAACATAGTGTTAAAAAGGAGCGGAGATTTGAAGGATGAATAGGAAGAGAAGAGGAAACAAATGTCTTCAAGAACAGAGAATAAACATGCAAGAGCTAACAATTAGAGAGGTGTGGTGTATTTTAAGAACATCGAGCACACAGGTATGGCTCAACTTTAGGTTTTGTGGGCAGCAGGGACTGAAGTATGGAGTGATATAAACTATACTAAGGGATTTAGATTTTATTTTTCCTCTCCCTCATTTACTTACTTAGTATTTATTTATTTATAATATATCTATGCTCATTATGAAGCTGGAAAATAAAAAATAAATTAAAAAAAGGAAAATATAAAATACAGGTAACATTTTGGATTTCTCCATGCCTCTATACGTACATACTGTTCCACTTGTGTATTATACACATAGTATTTATTACACGTGCATCTATTTTACAAAAGTGAAATTAAACTGTTCACTATGTTTTGTAACCATTTTTTTTTTTTATCCTGACAGTACATCATGGACATGATGGAAAAGTTTTAATGGTGATGGTGGTGGAGTGGGATCTTGCAACACAATTAGATCTGCATGTTACAAAAGAACTACAGAAGCTAGACTGCAGACTTTTGACTCTAGAGGCAGGAAGGTGGGTTAGGAGACTATTATAAATGTTCAGGGAAAGGGATCACAGGCTGAATTAGGATGCTGAGGAAGTGGCCAGGATACAAAAGATGTGTAGGAGGCAGCTATAAGCAGTGAAGGAGAGGAGGGGAAAAGGATAACTTTTGGGAATCTTCTGGTTACTGGATGGACAAATGAGAAGGAAGGGGATGGTTTGTGTACAAAGCGAGGTGGAGGGAGAGGCGTTCAGTTTAGTTGTGGAACTGGAAATGCTTGTGAAATATGCAAGTAGACTGTCCAATGGACAGTGGGATAAAAGGTTTAAATGTAGAATTCTGAGGAGAGGCCAAATATGGTGATATTTATCAAACTACTGTTTCTCAGAGTCAGAGTAATGTTTCTTTGACTAATCATTCATTGTGGGTTATGAGAAGTTGCACAAGTCCACCCAAGTGACGATTCGTCATCTTTCTAGAACGATTATGTTCTACAATTACTTGTTCAACTTTGTAAAAATCCACTAGCTCACTAGTGGGTACAGGCTCAGATCCAAATTTTTTGGCATAACAACCAAAATCCTTCACGCTTGAAGTCAATTTTTCTCACTTGAGTGCCTTTTCCCTCCCGTTCCCGTCATCATCCTGTATTCCATCCAAGCGATCTACCTGCTCTTCCCCCTCACTGTCACCTCTGTCTAGAAGTCCTAGGATGCTCTGGGGCCACACAAAATTGTTATGTCTTGTGAGAAATCGTTCTTGGTTCCCACTCCCCTTCCTGCCCAAAAGAGGTTGTCCTCTTTGCTGTAATGTCATAACACAACACATTTATCAGACATATCATGCTCTATTGTAACTACTTATATATAGGTAGGTATATTTTTCTCAAAGATTGATATTTATGTATCTATATCTATTTTTATATATGTACATGTGTACATATGTATATGATTTATGCACCTCTCTCTCTCCCCCATACATATATATACCTATATATTTGCCCCAAGAACTAGACAAAATAGACAGTATGCAGACAATAGCATCAACTGAATAAATATGGGTTTTAAGTCACTTTGGCCTTTGCTCAATGTATGATTTGTATTAAGCCATATATTTAATCAATATTAAATATCAATTCAATTCTCTTTCAGCTTCTTGGCGTATAATGATATTCCCCTTGGTAATAAGAAAACCTGAAATTAGTGCTGTAGGAGAGAAGAATCAATAGCTCTCAGTGATGTATATAAATTAATGGAGCACGTCCCTGTGCAAGTTTATGCCCATGTGTCTGAGACCTGAGATGACCATGTGATCTGTATTTTTCTCTTTAATATATAATGTTGTAACAAACACCAGTGTTGATGAGAGTGTGGGGACACAGGTATGCTCGTACATCGTTTATGGAAAGTAATTTGGCAGGGCATATTAAAGTTCAAAATTCTCGTTTGTTTTCATCTATTAATTTCACTTCTAGGAATCTTTATGACAAAAATAGGGGTGCAAGGGAGATTGGTTCAAGATGGTGGAGTGGAAGGACGTGCTCTCACTCCCTCTTGCAAGAACACCAGAATCGAAACTAACTGCTGAACAATCATTGAGAGGAAGACACTGGAACTCACCAAGAAAGAGACCCCATATCCAAAGGCAAAGGAGAAGCTACAATGAGACGGTAGGAGGGGTGCAGTCACAATAAAATCAAATCCCATAACAATAAAATCAAATCTCCACAAACTGGAGAACACTTATACCACAGAAGTCCACCCACTGGAGTGAAGGTTCTGAGCCCCACGTCAGGCTTCCCAACCTGGGGGTCCGGCAGCAGGAGGAAGAATTCCAAGAGAATTAGACCTTGAAGGCTAGCAGGATTTGATTGCAGGACTGTGACAGGACTGGAGGAAGCAGAGACTCCACTCTTGGAGGGCACACACAAAGTAGTGTGCACATCGGGGCCCAAGGGAAGGAGCAGTGACCCCACAGGAGACTGAACGAGACCTACCTGCTAGTGTTGGAGGGTCTCCTGCAGAGGCGGGGGATGACTGTGGCTCACCATGAGGACAACGACAATGGCAGCAGAAGTTCTGGGAAGTACTCCTTGGCATGAGCCCTCCCAGAGTCTGCCATTAGCCCCACCAAAGAGCCCAGGTAGGCTCAAGTGTTGGGTCGCTTCAGGCCAAACAACCAACAGCGAGGTAACCCAGCCTCACCCATCAGCAGTCAAGCCAATTAAAGTTTTACTGAGCTCTGCCCACCAGAGCAACAGCCAGCTCTAGCCACCACCACTCCCTCCAATCAGGAAACTTGCACAAGCCTCTTAGATAGCCTCATCCACCAGAGGGCTGACAGCAGAGCAAGAAGAACTACAATCCTACAGCCTGTGGAACAAAAAACACTTTCACAGAAAGATAGACAAGAGGAAAAGGCAGAGGGCTATGTACCAGATGAAGGAGCAAGATAAAATGCCAGAAAAACAACTAAATGAAGAGGAGATAGGCAACCTTCCAGAAAAAGAATTCAGAATAATGATAGTGAGGATGATCCAGGACCTTGGAAAAGAATGGAGGCAAAGGTGGAAAAGACGCAAGAAAGGTTTAAAAAGACCTAGAAGAATTAAAGAACAAACACCTAGAAAAATTAAAGAACAAACAAACAGAGATAAACAATGAAATGAAAAATACACTACAAGGAATCAATACCAGAATAACTGCGGCAGAGGAAGAGATATGTGACCTGGAAGACAGAATGGTGGAATTCACTGCCGCAGAACAGAATAAAGAAAAAAGAATGAAAAGAAATGAACACAGTCTCAGAGACCTCTGGGAAAACATTAAATGCAACAACATTTGCATGATAGGGGTCCCAGAAGGGAAGAGACAGAGATAGGACCCGAGAAAACATTTGAGGGGATTATAGTTGAAAACTTCCCTAACATGGGAAAGGAAATAGCCACCCAAGTCCAGGAAGTGCAGAGAGTCCCAGGCAGGATAAACCCAAGGAGAAACATGCCAAGACACACAGTAATCAAATTGGCAAAAATTAAAGACAAAGAAAAATTATTGAAAGCAGCAAGGGAAAAATGACAAATAATATACAAGGGAACTCCCATAAGGTTAACAGCTGATTTCTCAGCAGAAACTCTACAAGCCAGAAGGGAGTGGTATGATAAATTTAAAGTGATGAAAGGGAAGAACCTATAACCAAGATTACTCTACCTGGCAAGGATCTCATTCAGATTTGACAGAGAAATCAAAAGCTTTACAGACAAGCAAAAGCTAAGAGAATTCAGCACCACCAAACCAGCTCTACAACAAATGCTAAAGGAACTTCTCTAAGTGGGAAACACAAGAGAAGGAAAGGATCTCAAAAACAAACCCATAACAATTAAGAATATGGTAATAGGGCCTCCCTGGTGGCGCAGTGGTTGGGAGTCCGCCTGCCGATGCGGGGGATACGGGTTCGTGCCCCAGTCCGGGAGGATCCCACGTGCCGCAGAGTGGCTGGGCCCGTGAGCCATGGTCGCTGAGCTTGCGCGTCCGGCAACGGGAAAGGCCACGACAGTGAGAGGCCCACATATCGCAAAAAAAAAAAAAAAAAAAAAGAATATGGTAATAGGAACATACATATCAATAAATACCTTAAACGTGAATGGATTAAATGCTCCAAACATAAGACATAGGCTTGCTGATACAAAAACAAGACCCATATATATTCTGACTACAAGAGACCCACTTCAGACCTAGGGACACATACAGACTGAAAGTGAGGAAAAAGATATTCCATGCAAATGGAAATCAAAAGAAAGCTGGAGTAGCAATACTCATATCAGATAAAATAGACTTTAAAATAAAGAATGTTACAAGAGACAAGGAAAGACACTACATAATGATCAAGGGATCAATCCAAGATGAAGATATAACAATTATAAATATATATGCACCCAACATAGGAGAACCTCAATACATAAGGCAACTGGTAACAGCTATAAAAGAGGAAATCAACAGTAACACAATAATAGTGGGGGATTTTAACACCTCACTTACACCAATGGACAGATCATCCAAACAGAAAATTAATAAGGAAACACAAGCTTTAAATGACTCAATAGACCAGATAGATTTAATTGATATTTATAGGATTTTCCATCCAAAAACAACAGAATACACTTTCTTCTCAAGTGCACATGGAATATGCTCCTGGATAGATCACATCTTGGGTCACAAATAAAGCCTCAGTAAATTTAAGAAAATTGAAATCATATCAAGCATCTTTTTGGACCACAATACTCTGAGATTAGAAATCAATTACAGTGAAAAAAATGTAAAAAACACAAACACATGGAGGTTAAACAATATATTACTAAATAACTAAGAGATCACTGAAGAAATCAAAGAGGAAATCAAAAAAACCTAGGGACAAATTACAACGAAAACACGACGATCCAAAACCTATGAGGTGCAGCAAAAGTAGTTCTAAGAGGAAAGGTTATAGCAATACAAGCCTATCTCAAGAAACAAGAAATATGTCAAATAAACAATCTAACCTTACACCTAAAGGAACTAGAGAAAGAAGAACAAACAAAACCCAAAGTTAGTAGAAGGCAAGAAATCATAAAGATCAGAGCAGAAATAAATGAAATAGAATCAAAGAAAACAATAACAAAGATCCATAAAACTAAAAGCTGGTTCTTTGAGAAGATAAACAAAATTGATAAACCATTAGCCAGACTCATCAAGAAAAAGAGGGAGGGGACTCAAATCAATAAAATTAGAAAAAGGAGAAGTTACAACAGACACCGCAGAAATACAAAGCATCCTAAGAGACTACTACAAACAACTCTATGCCAATAAAATGGATAACCTGTAAGAAATGGACAAATTCTTAGAAAGGTATAATCTTTCAAGCCTGAACCAGGAAGAAATAGAAAATATGCACAGACAAATCACAAGTAATGAAATTGAAACTGTGATCAAAAAAATCTTCCAACAAACAAAAAGTCCAGGACTGGATGGCTTCACAGGTGAATTCTATCAAACATTTAGAGAAGAGCTAACACCCATCCTTCTCAAACTCTTCCAAAAATTTGCAGAGGGAGGAACACTCTCAAACTCATTCTATGAGGCCACCATCACCCTGATACCAAAATCAAATATAGTACAAAAAAGAAAATTACAGACCAATATCACTGATGAATATAGATGAAAAAATCCTCAACAAAATACTAGCAAACAGAATCCAACAACACATTAAAAGGATCATACACCATGATCAAGTGGGATTTATCCCAGGGATGCAAGGATTCTTCAACATATGAAAATCAATCAATGTGATACACCATCTTAACAAATTGTAGAATAAAAACCATATGATCGTCTCAATAGATGCAGAAAAAGCTTTTGACAAAATTCAACACCCATTTATGATAAAAACTCTCCAGAAAGTGGACATAGAGGGAATCTACCTGAACATAATAAAGGCCATATATGACAAACCCACAGCCAACATCATTCTCAATGGTGAAAAACTGAAAGCATTTCCTCTAAGATCAGGAACAAGACAAGGATGTCCACTCTCACCAATAGTTTTCAACATAATTTTGGAAGTCCTAGCCATGGCAATCAGAGAAGAAAAAGAAATAAAAGGAATACAAATTGGAAAAGAAGAAGTAAAATTGTCACTGTTTGCAGATGACATGACACTATGCATAGAGGATCCTAAAGATGCCACCAGGAAACTATTAGAGCTAATCAATGAATTTGGTAAAGTTGCAGGATACAAAATTAATGCACAGAAATCTCTTGCCTTCCTAGACACTAACAATGAAAGATCAGAAAGAGAAATTAAGAAAACAATCGCATTTACCACTGCAACAAAAAGAATAAAATACCTAGGAATAAACCTACCTGGGGAGACAAAAGACCTGTATGCAGAAAACTATAAGACACGGATGAAAGAAATTGAAGATGATATAAACAGATGGAGAGATATACCATGTTCTTGGATTGGAAGAATCAACATTGTGAAAATGACTATATTACCCAAAGCAATCTACAGACAATGCAATCCCTATCAAATTAAAAATGGCATGTTTTACAGAACTACAATAACAAATCTTAAAATTTGTATGGAGACACAAAAGACCCCAAATAGCCAAAGCAGTGTTGAGGGAAAAAAACGGAGCTGGAGGAATCAGGCTCCCTGACTTCAGACTATACTACAAAGCTACAGTAATCAAGACAATATGGTACTGGCAAAAAAACAGAAATATAGATCAATGGAACATGATAGAAAGCCCAGAGATAAACCCATGCACATATGGTCACCTTATCTTTGATTGGGGAGGCAAGAGTATACAATGGAGAAAAGACAGCCTCTTCCATAAGTGGTGCAGGGAAAACTGGACAGCTACATGAAAAAGAATGAAATTATAACACTCCCAAACACCATACACAGAAATAAACTCAAAATGGGTTAGCAACCTAAATGTAAGACTGGACACTATAAAACTCTTAGAGGAAAACATAGGAAGAACACTCTTTGACATAAATCACAGAAAGATCTTTTTGATCCACCTCCTAGAGTAACGGAAATAAAAACAAAAATAAACAAATGGAACCTAATGAAACTTAAAAGCTTTTGCAAAGCAAAGGAAACTACAAACAAGACAAAAAGACAACCCTCAGAATGGGAGAATATATTTGCAAATGAATCAACAGACAAAGGATTAATCTCCAAAATATATAAACAGCTCATGCAGCTCAATATTAAAAAGACAAACAATCCAATCTAAAAATTGGCAGAAGACCTAAATAAACATTTCTCCAAAGAAGGCATACAGATGGCCAAGAAGCACATGAAAAGCTGCTCAACATCACTAATTATTAGAATGCAAATCATCAAAACTACAATGAGGTATCACCTCACACCAGTTAGAATAGGCATCATCAGAAAATCTACAAACAACAAATGCTGGAGAGGGTGTGGAGGAAAGGGAATCCTCTTGCACTGTTGGTGGGAATGTAAATTGATACAGCCACTATGGAGAACAGTATGGAGGTTCCTTAAAAAACTAAAAGAATTACCATATGACCCAGCAATCCCACTACTGGGCATATACCCAGAGAAATCCATAATTCAAAAAGACACATGCACCCCAATGTTCATTGCAGCACTATGTACAATAGCCAGGTCATGGAAGCAACGTAAATGCCCATCAACAGATGAATGGAATGGATAAAGAAGATGTGGTACGTATATACAATGGAATATTACTCAGCCATACAAAGGAACGAAATTGGGTCATTTGTAGAGACGTGGGTGGATCTAGAGACTGTCATACAGAGTGAAGTAAGTCAGAAGGAGAAAAACAAATACTGTATATTAACACATATATGTGGAACCTAGAAAAATGGTACAGATGAACCAGTTTGCAGGGCAGAAATAGAGACTCAGATGTAGAGAACAAACATATGGACACCAAGGGGGGAAAGTGGTGGAGGGCTGCGGGGGGTGGTGGGATGATTTGGCAGATTGGGGTTGACATATATACACTAATATGTGTAAAATGGATAACTAATAAGAACCTGCTGTATAAAATAAATAAAATTAAATTTAAAAATTTAAAAAAAGACATAAGGGTGCAAGTATATAAAGATCTCTATGCAACAGGATGAGCAATATTCATGATAGCAAAGCATAAGAAACCATTTGAATGTCTGTCAATAAAATACTAAGTAAGTCAATACAGTACATTCACATAATAAAATATGCAGCCATTAAAAAATGGAGGTAATATTATATCACTGATCTGAAAAGATGTACATACATATTTAAGTTGGATGAAAAAGAAAGTTTCAGACCACTATTTTAGCACTCTTCTTTTTTTTAAAAAAAAAACATACATATGCAGAAGTGTATATAGTATGTCAGTTATCAATGTGGTCAAAATCTGGAGGGATATTCTCCCAACTGTTAATAGTATTTACTATCAGAGTATAAGTGTGGGTGGTCAGATGAGTGGAGAGCAAATTTTCACCTGAGGTTTAACTGGTTTTTTTTAAACTTTCTGAAAAAAAATTAGTGGGATTATGAGTAAATTTTTCTTTTGATTTGTAGTAGTATTTCAAACAATAAAAAGAAAAAAGAAAAAAGCAAGTTGGTATATATGGATCTAGAAAGTTATCCATAATATTGCAAGGGAAAACATAAGTTACAAACAAAGGTTTATGTCTCATTTTTTGCTAAATATGTATAATAGCTAAAAGGCTAGATGTATTTATACCAAACCATGATGTTTAGGGCAGGGTTAGAAAAAGCATTCATAATTTGTTATATACATTTCATAACGTTTGAAATAAAAGCAATAAAAAATAGTAAAACAAATAACCATTAACAAAAGGTCATCATGGTTTGTTTTATACCCTAGATATGTTCTTTAAAAGTTCTGTGCAAATTAAATTTCATTAAGGAAAATTATATTTTAATTAGATCAGTAGAGTTTTCAATTATGCAAAATATCCTTCTGTAAAGCGAATATACCTCTTTTGTGATATTAATATTCACGACTCCCAGCTGCCCATTTTGGCCTATTTAAGGCTTGTCCTTTGGAGAAATAGAAGTCAGGCATTCTTAATTATCTGTTTAAAACCTGTCAGAGAAAAATGTTATTATTTTGCTTTTATTAGCCCTCTCAGGGAAAGCTCTACGCCCCACTTCTATGCATTCAGTCCCTCTTTTTTCTTTTGAGGGAGGGGATCTTTCCTTTTTCTTTGAGGGAGGGGATCTGTTTTAGCATTGATGTAGCTTCCATTTCAACATGGAAGAAGGAAGGTTACTGCTGCCTGTACTCACATACAGGGAGCAGATGACTGGATTTGCCCCAGTTAAAAAATCCTGAGCCAGTAGCTGTCCAGCAGCTTTCCCATCAGAGGGATGAGCTTTTCTTTCTCATAGGCATGAAGCTGATGCCCACATTTGGTCCCAAGTCAGCTTTTATCAGCCTGTTTAAGTTAACAAACTAAATGGTTAGGTAAATTTCAGCTTTCTACTTGCTAACTACCCGTGTTCCAAGGTGTGTTTTATCAATAGTTTCTGAATATTTAAAATACATTGAAACTGAATAGGTCACAGCGCCTTAAGCCTTCAAAGACAGCAAAGTCATAGCTCGAACCCAGGAATCACTACAGGTGAATGCTTTTGAGAAAGTCAAGATAAATAAGCAAAACGAACAATTTAAATTTTATTTCTTTATATAAAATCATATATAACTCCATACTCTAGTTTGGGGCTACTAAAAAAGAAAATTAGCTCAGTGTTAACTGGAGCTCAGTTTGCAGAAAATAAAAATAAAAAACAAAATACCAGAAACCTCTGAAGACGTGAAGGAAAGATTATATCCAAATACAATTCATAATAATATGGATTATATCCATTTTATATCCTGAAAATAGACTTTCTTAAATATCAATGGAAGAGTGTCCAGAAAATCTTTTCCTACAGTGTGAAAAGTGAATCAAGAATTCAGAATTACTTACAGGATGAAAAATAAAAGAGGGGGTGAAATAATTAACTTACTCCAAATGGAAGTGTTGCTTCATTGACAGGTAAGTGGGATTTATAAAATCCCAAATTATAAAAATTTATATGATTTCTCTATTTCTAATTTATAAAGGGCAATGTTTCTAATGGTCTCATAAAACATGGGAAGACTTTTTGTGTTTGACAGCATATAAATTTTTTTAAAGTCCTCAAGTAAAAGGAAAAATTATAGTAATTATTATACCTGTTAGTACAGTCACGACGTTTTCTCAGTATTTAAAATTCACTGGAAATCTTCAACCACAAAATAAACCTTACTTTCCAGAGTGGAAATTGTTTCAGCCTTTTCTGAATCAATAATGAAAAGGAACTGCATTTCAGAAAAGAAAACCAATGTTTTATGAAGGTAGCCTGCAGCCTCCATTTGAATCATCAAGATTAGGCAATGACCCTTTTTTGGTTATATTTACCTGACCATTTTCTGCAAGAAAGGAGCATTGATAGCTATATAAAGCTCCGACACATGTTGCACAGAAAGGACTATATAATCTGCTATTATTTCTGCCTGTAAATGACTACATGTCTCGCACTAGCCTGCGGCTGAATGGGCTGCCAGGAAACTTGACCTGCATCATGGGCTTAATGAAGCTGTAACTTTCTGTTTATAATTCTTTCCACTTTTAACTAGTATTGTATCCGGGGGAAATGAGATAATGTGCCTCTCCTTTTTAGATCATCTGTGCTACTGACCAGTCCTCTGAGAAGGCACAAGCAGCACAACCTGGATACCACCTGGGCACTGTGACCTGCTCTGCCCATCGCTCTGGAGGATGAAACAGAACCCCCAGGTCGGGCACCTGGGGGTCGTCAGGAACAGGAGCAGTGTCTGAGATCTGGCTCCCTGTAGACATGTGCTGATGGGCAGACTTTGGAATGTATCTGTATAGAATTTCCTTCTGCCTTGTCCCAGATGAAACTGAACAGGGCTGGGCTCTTCCAGCACTTTTACTTGAAGTTTTCCTTCAGCGTCTCCAGCCTTTTTCCAATACTTTTTCTAATTCAGGGGTTTCTACTTTGTAAACCTGATATAGATTTTTACGTTTCTGATCTGCTGAGTTTCTAGGTCACCATGGCAAAAAAGCAAAGGATACTATTATTTTTGTAACTCAACGGTAAACGAACTTTAGTTTGTCTTTTAAGCCCGTTCTACCTCATTTTGGAACAAACGGTTTGAAGCTGAGACATCATTAAGTAGGTGAAAGCAATTTTTAGAATAGGCACTTATTTCCCTGTGAGTGTCCTGGAATGTGCGGTGTTGAGGAAATAGAGACTGTGGTGAATCTCTCCTTTCTGAGCCCCTCTGTGCCTCCCCTCCTTGAGAGTGGAGAACGGGGCCGGGACGAGAGCAGGTGCAAATGGGGGAGCTCTGGTGGAGAGGGGGATGTCTTGGCTTTTTTGACTATGTAGTGACAGCTACAAGACCTGGGAACAGTGCTGCCCCGTAACCCCAGCTAGCAAGCAGCTTCCCACCTTTCCTTCCTGTCTTGTGTTTCTCTTCTATTCTTTCTTCTAATCAGCCGTCCTTGGACATCCAGATTTGACCTCTGGGATGACACAGAATGGTCTGTTGGAAGAGTGGAAGCCATGTTGCAGGGGCTCAGCTGTTGACAGAGGAGGACGTGGAAAGATGGTATGATGGTCCCAGGAGTCACAGGGATAGAGAAACTATTATTTTTATATATGGAGGTGACTTGTATGTTTGCTGACAGAGAGGAAGAAGGTAGTAGAAAGGATGAGTCTGAAGAATAATGAATTGATGGAGCAAGGCTTCCAGGAGACAGGAGGTGGTGAGGTCTGAGGGCAGTGCAGAGGTTAGCCTTTGAGAGCGGAGGACTCTGTGAAGGTATAGAAGAATTTGGAGACATTGTGGGTTCATACCAGCTGACTTTGATCTTGTTAATGATCTGTTGAGACTTAGGGCATAGGGATGAAAGCTTGAGAAGAGTGGAAAAGATTTGGAATGGATGGATCATGTCCTCTGGTGGTGGGCCAGGTGTGTCATCTTTATTTATGATGGCCTGCACATCAGTGTGTCTTAAAATAGGAGCAACTGGTTTCAGAGATTAACAAAAGCCTAAGCCCAAAGGAGGAAAAAACTCTAGAAAAAAATGTAATCAACGTATTTTGCATTAAACATGTTTTGAAAACTCATTAAGTACAAAAGCCTTTCTGGAGGTGCTTTGGAAAATGTATCAGAAGACCTGGGTTATAGCACCAACTCAGCTACTTAATAGCTTTGCTGGCTTTGGCAAAATCATTAATTATTTCCAAATAAGGTTGTCCATTTGCAAATGGGTATCCATTGATACACTCAATAAATATTTATTGATAGCCCTCTACATGCCAGGAGCTCTGTTAGGGATTGCAGGCACAATAGTAAACAAGATTCACTCTGTTCTCAAGTTTCCATCAGTGCGGTGGCTCCCAACCTTGCTTCATTTACCAGGAGGGTCAAATGAGTTAATACATCAGAATGTGTTTTGATAATTCTGGAGCCCAACTAGAGAAAAATAAATGGATAGGAAAGTAATTTTTTTCTTGAAACAATTGTCCTGTTTGATCACCATCATAACAATGATGACAGTTTCTGGATAGAAGACTCTGCCTCCAAACGATGCCCTACGGCTCTCACCGGCTTAGAATTCTTTCCTTCGCAGCTTCCCAGCCAGGCATGGCAGCCACTGTCTCTCACTGGGAAGTTGGGAGCATGGCTTTACACTGCGCTCATGGCAGCCTCACCAGTTCCTTGTGTCTCCAGTGACTGGTTGCCCTGTGTCTGTGGCTGGCTCCTCTGAAGACACCAGTGCTAATTCCAGCAGAGGCACAACACAGAGCCATCCTAGCAGCCAAGTATAAACCAGAAGAGTCCTTTGATCTCTAGCCTGGTGCATTCTTTGAATGGTCAAAACTTTGGAAGGTCAAGCTCAAAGAGTATGTCTGGTGATCGGAAGCCAGGTCAAAGGTAATGCTCTGGAGAGGATTTCTGGGAGTAGAATTAAGGAAACTGCCTTTTCTTTTTGATGTCTAAGTCTAGAATGGAAAAAATATTCCCTGAAATGCATCCAGGAGCTCTGGGAAGTCTATCATTACATTTATGGCCAGTTTTCATTTTTTTACACTACATCCAACGTTCTTTAGCATACCCCATCTTGCTTCACAGTTTCCTTTTCTCTAACATTCAAATATTGTTGTCAGTGGTGGAAGGCAGTGGGAATCTTTCTCTTCTTTTGTGTTCAGGCTAAGAAGGAAGTCTGTTTCAAAACCCAGGATTTTTCAAACAAGAAAAGATATAGGCTGCAGATTAAATGAAGAGCAAAGGTAGGGAGAAAGATGAAATGGAGATTGCTTTACTTTCTGCTTTCTGTCTTCTTCTGCGAAGGACCGTGTCTTGAAAGTGGATTCAGAAATTAGATTCCTAGAGAGTTTACCAGGTAGGGGCAGGGGGCCAATCATTCCATATCTAGATGTGAGCAAAGCAGCAAAAACTGTGAAGAAGGCAATTTCCTGGACATTCATCTCTAAATAATTGATTTCAGTAAACCATGTGGTTCTTGGGGTAGAAAAGTGTATTTTCCAGAGTTTCTTCCTCAAGTTCTGGTTCTTGATCTTACCATCTGACACGTACCTTCTTCTGCCATTTGTCTCAGATCTCATTTTCTCAAAAACCTAAAGATCTACTGGTGAAGGCAGAAACTCCCATACGTGTTACAGTGAAGGCAGGTTTTTGTTTAATTTTGGTGTGTGATTCCCTGCCTAGCCTGGTCTGCCCTTCTGTCCACTGCTTTCCTTGCTCTCTCATTCTCTGATTTACCTGGAATGTGAATATTCTCCTGTGAAAGACCCTGACAGTGAAGGCCTGTGATGAGCTGAGTGGCACTTCCCAAGGATGATACTTGTCTCTCTTGGTTATTTCCCCACTAACCTCAAGTTGGTGGTGTGATGTGTCTCTCTTCCCAGGCTTATAAAGTTCATTTCTCTTTAAGTGTTCTATTCTGCATTGGTCTCTACTGAATTTTCTATTTAATTCAATCTCACATATACTTACTGATAAGTGTGCCTGGTCCAGTGTGGGATCAAGATGTGAATAAGACTCTATCTCCTTTTTCTTGCAAGGAACTTAAAAACGTTTGCAGGAGACCGCCAAGTGAAAAATGAAACAAATGCTCTAACAGAGATGCTGCTGGACACACTGGAGAAGACTGAACTGAAGGTACACCCACATCCCCATGAAAGCTTCCCAGGACCTCTCCATTTCGCCTCTTTCTGATTTCCAAATTCTTACATCACTTATTTTGGGCTTAAATCAGCATTTTCCATGGTATGTTCCTTGTAACACTAGACCCAAGAGATGTTCTGTGTAAAAACAATTTCATCATCAATTAAGAATAGGAAATATCGTACATAAATTCTCTTCTCAGAAATCTATACTGTACATCAGTATATCTGAGCCTTTTACCTGCAGAGAAGCAGAATAAAATTTGTTTAACCCAGAATATTCTGATCCTATATAATCACACATCACTTTCTGTAAAACACCTTATAGGAAAAGCCGTGTTTCTCAGGCCACACTTTTGGAAACATTACCCTAATTGATTCATTAAATGATAAATATGAAAATCCCATTTGTTTGCAAGATTTATATTTTTACCCCCATGTACAAAGATTTTATTTTTCTCACCTTTCATGCCAAATGGATTTTTAGGTGTGTAGAATTGTGCTGTCCAGGAGCTACATGTAGCTTGTCTCAGTTTGAGATGCATTGTAAGTGTAAAATACACAGCAGATTTGGAAACCAATATGAAAAAAGGGATGTAAAATATCTAATTAATAATTTTATACTGATTATATATTGAAATAATTTGGGTATATTTCATTTAAAAACATTATTAAAATGAACTTTGCCTTTTTAAATCTCACTAAAAAATTATGGTTAAAAAAGAACAAAGTAACAATTGGTCAATATATTTACTATCAGCAAAAAATAAACACCAACATATAATGGAAAAATATTATAAGATAAATCAAGTAGCATTTCAATTATTTTGCTGACATGATGAGAACACATGATTTTCCTTTCCTTTAAATTAAAAGGTTAGAAAAATTAACTTTGTTTCTTTCTTTTTATTTTCTTAAATGTGGCTACCAGAAAATTTTAAATTATATATGTGGCTAACATTATCTTTCCACCGGATGGTACTGGCCTAGAAAATAGGAATTGTGTTTTTCCCATATTTTGTATTTTCTTGTAGCACACTGAAAGATGTTTTTCTCAGTGAAGCTATTGAAAACATACTTGTTGGCTGAATTAATTTGGTTGGCAAGGTTAGGAGAGCCAGTGAATTGAATTGTATTCTCCAAGGTGTTCACACTCTGACTCATTATTATACCCCCTGTGTGTACTGTTCCTGTTGTCCATTCCCTACTTCAGCCTATGAAACTCAGAGGACAAGGTCCAGTAGTGCTGAGCTGATACCATCTGAGACCCCTTGTTAGACTCTTCCTAGCTCTGCAGTCAGAATGCTAATGTGCACATGAAATTCCTACATCAGCTCAACCATTCCAATGGCATTTCAGTAAATTTCAATAGATTTTAAGAATTTACAGGCTGTAGCTATTTCTGGGCATTGAATTTGTATTTATTGAATAGATGGCCATTGTTTCTCATAACCTCTCTACTCTACTCCTTGGAGGGTAGGGGAAAAAAACAGGGATTAAAGTCTCCACTACTACCACACTTGCTTCAGGGAAACTTCACAGATGTGTTCTAAACACTGAAGGTCCATATAGTAAAGCTAGGAAATAACTGATTTAGGCTGTGTTTTCAGTTACTAATGGAAATGATATGATAAAATCACACACTTGGATAAGTCACCCCACGTCTGTAACACAATTATGCCCGCCCGTGAGTGGCGTCTTGTAACCATCTGTATCTATAGTCAGGTGGAGGGGTTTGAGGTGGCTGTATTTCACCTGAACCTACAGAGTAGCCTCTGGCCCAGAGAATTCCAGAGCGTGGTGAGGCAGCCTTGATGGCAGCTGATCTGAAAGTTGCCTCGACAAGAAGACAGCAGGATTGGGCAGTGTTCTCCAAGGCATGAGTCAGGGAACAACGCCATGGAAAATAAACTGCAGATGCTTTCAATCAGACAAAAGTGTGTCTGCTCCACTCACGCTCGCCATCCGAGGAGAATTATAATGGAAATGGATCTGATACACTACTCATCTTTCACGCAGAAGCGTAGCGCGTACACAAGAAACCATACTGATTGTAACTATCAAAGATGAGCTTTCATATAAGAAACTACAGAAAGGCATCAAGCAAGATGTTTGCCCATGACATTCAGGACTTTGCATGTGAACAGTAAGCGTTCTTATTTTGTCAGGCCGGTCCTACAGGCTCTTATGAAATTTCTAGTTTATGGACGCCAAGATGGAGGGGAATGGGGGTGCCTTTCTTCTTAAATAATAAAATATTCTGCTGGAACTAGCTTGTCTTCTGCATAATAACTGCCATCCCCAAATGCTATTTTTTAACTCTTATAGTAAACAAGTTGTATCAGTGTTTCTGCATCGTAATTCAACCCACAACATTTTGTTACTAGACAAACTGTGAAACACATTTCTGGACACATCTCCCCAATATTAAAAAAAAAAAGTCAATGATTCTCCATCAGCATTAAACAAAGGCCATATTCCCTGGCCTGGCCTTTAGGGTTTTTATAATTTGGCCCAAGCTACTACTCCACCTTTACCCCCATAATCGGCTTTGTATACCCTACATACTAGGCAATTTGGGCAGCTTGCTCCTCTACTCCTGTGGCCTGGCAGGCCCAGCCGCCAACTCTGCACGTTCAGCTCACACTCAACATCCAAGGTTCAGCCCAGTTCCACAGTTCTCTCAATAGCTGGGACTTCCCAACCTCTGGGTCCCCTCAGCACTTTGCTAAGCATTCTTCTATTCCTTCTCCTACACACACACACACACACACACACACACACACACACACACACTCACACACACACACACACTCTCTCAAGTGTAATGAGTTAATATTTCTGCCTGAATTAAATTCCAGCTCTGCCAATTACTAGTTGTGTGACCTTGCCCATTACTTAACCTCTCTGTGTCTCACTCTCCTCAAATGCAAAAATCAGCATAATAATAGCACCTACCTCATAGTGTTGTTGTGAGGAATAAATGAATTTCCATAAAGTGCTTAGAACAGTGCTTGATATATAATAAGCCTTTTGTAAGTGATTTGCTATTAGTAGCAGTAATCATAATAACGGAATTAGTGGTATCATTATTAGTTTTGTATCCCTGACAGCACTTCACGTGAACTTGCACATTTTATGTGATCATATAAACATTTATAGAATAAAGGAATAAGTAAATAAACACAAAACAAGAAATTTTAAAGTGAGAATCAATGCACTAATTTGCTATTATTTAAAAAAACTGATCTAGGAATTTTCTCTTAACAATGTCAGGACTTACTAGATACTCTTTAGGAAAAAATTGTAATTTTTCAAAAAGGAAGAACTAAAATAAAACAAAGGTCTGCTGCTGGCAATTTGTAGATGAACTACATTTTTTTTCATTGTGCAATGCATTGTTATTTTATTAGCATCTTATTTAGAGGGCTGTTACATGGCAATACTTAAAATTAAAAAAAATATTTTATACAGTTTTTAAAGGTTACACTTCATTTACAGTCATTACAAATTATTGGCTATATTCCCCGTGTTGTACAACACATCCTTGTAGCCTATCGTACACCCAGTAGTTTGTACCTCCCACTTCCCCACCCTATGTTGCCCCTCACCCCCTCTCCTCCCTGGTAACCACTAGTTTGGATGAACTACTTTTTGAAAATGCATATTGTAGTGTGCAAGTCTGGAGAAGCAAACATTTATTTTATTTTATACTTGATGTCCTTCAACTGTGATAAACTTACATAAAATCAAAACTGAGTTCAGTTAAGGCTGAATGACGACTGAACTGAGTTGTTTAAGTTTCCAGATGAATTTTATGCCTATTATCTCATTAAAGCTTCCCTACTCTAATGAGCTAGACTTGTGGAAAAAAGGTTTAAAAATAAAACTGAAAAAAAAAAATGAAGTGTGATCTGAAATGTGACCGTGTCTAGTCTTCCCCCTCAGTGTACAGTAGCTCAGGGCCTGAAGAATCACTCTCTGGCTTTTGAAAATCAGTGTGCATTTTATGGAGGAAAGCTGCCACCTTTCAGTTACAGTATTTTCCCCTGCTGTCTTATAACAATATCCTGCACTAAATTTAACATGTCCCCAGACTCCTATTTAATTCTCACAGCTGGGAGACAGGGCAAGCACAGCCAAATCTATTTTCCTAGAGTACCTACAAATCAGCCCTTTAATAATTTATTTTCTCCTCTGTAATGGTCTCTAACTAAACGCTAATAGATTTTGCCACAGAGTTGCTGCTTTAATCAGAGAAGAGAATTTTATGGGTTTATTCATCGTGTGCTTTCTCAAAAGCTACTGATTAAGCATTTGCCTTATTGTTTCAAGCAGTCAGAAGGTACACTGGGGGCTGCTGGCTTACTGAGCGTCAGTCTGCAGGGAGCTGTCACACGAGGCCCGCAACAGACTGCATACAGTTAGTGCCAACTGAGCGGACTGAAGTTTCAATTCTCTCCAGCTCTTAGCAACAGATTGCTCACAGCAATCTTCTCCCCACCATCTTATCCACCAGGACTATTCCAGCAGGCAATAGCAAAACCCCTCCTCGCTCCCCATGTCCCAAAGCAGCTAAATTATGTTGAAAACTGAATGACATGCTTGGCAAAGGAATGTATTCTACCACGAGACAGCGCTTACAACAAAGTTTACTTTGGCCTACTCAACCAGCAGACCCACTGAACACCATCTCCCCCTGCCTTCTAGGAAAGCGGCAAGAGTCGCTTCACGTGTTACATTCATGGCACAAAAGCAACTGCCAAACAACACAACAAGGCTTCCTGTACTCCAGAAAAACTCCTACTTTTCCACAGTCAATTTATAGCACGTTCATGAGAATACATATTCAGACCAACACCGACCAAGCTTGAGGTTTTGTTAGAAGTCATGACACCAGGAATAGGCAGTGAGTAGTGTTTTTGCAAGAAAAATAACCTTACATTTATTTGATTGTTTTATGATGAAGATAAACACTTTCTTCAAAATTCATAGCTGTCTGGATGTCCCTTAAGTTTCTTAGACACATATGCAAATTTCTCTCTCCCTTTCCATGGTCATTACCAGGTGAAGATGAGTTGAAATATTCTTGAGGTAAATTTAGTTATGATTGATCCATGACTTGCCCAAACTTTTCTACATATGGGTCCAGAGCAGTTTTTCATATTCTCAGACTAGCATAAGTGTGTTAGATGTACTTCTCTGTTAATCTAAAATGATTAGATTCTAAAAAACATTAAATCCTTACTTGAATTATCGTTAGTTATTCTGACGTACTTTCAATTACTTGACAAATGAGCAGTTCTTTGTTTTAATAAGGGCTAGCGTAGTGAAAGGTGCTCCCCAGCATCCCCCCCCCCAAATTAGATTAATTAAATTATGGAAGAAAAAAAGGAAAAAATATTTTTTAACTTTCGTGTCTTCATAATCAGGTTGTTAATTCTACACAAGGATTTCCAGGGTTAATGGTGTAGATATCTGTGTAGATATTTTATCATGTCTACTAAATGGGTCTGAGGTCTTATGTGTTTATTTTTGTACCTCCTAATTTTGAATGAATATTAATAGACTGATCAATAAAATCAAAAGACTTTGGTATGGTGGTTTATATATTGTAGTATACTAAGAAAGAAAAACATAGCATTTCTAGAAAAACTAATAAAAAGGATCATTTTAGTTCTTCTATAATAGAATTTATAAAATGAAAACTCCTTTTCCATTATGAGACATTAGAAAGCCTCAAAACACAAACGAATTCGTATTCCTTTCTGTTCTTCATATTATATTACATTTTCTAATAAGCAATGAGACATACTGAGTTGAAAAGCTTGACAGATTTAACAGGAAAAAGACCCCAAACCATGTTCAGCTGGTAACTGGAATGATCATCAGTCAACCGTTTTGCTGTGTGGAGACAAAACATGCTCTGCTTCAATGGCCTGGAAAGCTGGTAAAATGAATTTATAGTTTGGTCTGTGATGATTAGTTATTTTTAATCAGTATTATTCAGGTAGTGCCATGAACATTTGTTACTGCTATCATTTAAAAATATATTATAGTCAGTGCTTGCTCATCCATAGTAATAGAGGCCAAGGCTGCATAGATAACTGAAGTCCACAGATACTAATTTCTCTTATTTCATCATACATATATATATCAGGCATTTATTACTCATATCCCAGTTTTGCAGGTTAATTAGAAATAGTGAAAATTTGGCATAAATCAGAAACAGGATTAAATCTTAACTCTACTACTAACCCTGGGCAAGTTATTGCCCTTTTAAAACCTTAAGTTCCTCATCTGTAGTTGACAACACATATGTAGTGGGGTTTTGTGAGGTAATGTATATAAAGGTACCTAATATAAAGGTACCTAATGAAGCAGAACACACAGTAGGTGGTCAGGAAATGGCAGGTCCCCCAATTTCCCCTACCTTGCCTCTGCTCTAAGCCTCCTATCTTTCATTTGCTTATAGCCTACTCTAGATTTCTGGAGCACATCACGACATAGTTGAAATTTTCAGATGATCCAGAAGATGAAGAAATTAGAGAAGAAATTGAATTAATGTGATTTTGATTTTATTAGTTGAAATGGCCCAATAGAAACTTCCACACTAAAGAAAGAAAAGCTTTAATGTCCACCAAACAAGCCTTAAAGGTATTAGGGTACTATCGATGGTTTATTTTTTCTACGAAAGTAACCCAGATTGTTCACATTTTCCACCATTTAGCTTGGTATCTTCAATACAACATTGGCCAGACTAACTGCTCTCACGTTTCACTTCTGGTTCTTTCTCTTTTAAATTTTTTTATCGAACATTTGTTCATATGCATTGTAAAAACAAATAGGAATTAACCATAGTAATGGCTAAAACATAAACCACAAATTTGACTGAATCAGAGGAGGTCGTTTTGGGTAACCCAAAATTCCATGTCTCAGTGTATTTCAGTCCCTGTGTCAACTTATTAAACGATAAATGAAAGAGATCAGATGGACAGAATAAAAATTAATCCATTTTAAGAGTTCTATATGATCTTCCAGATCCAAAAGGAAATGTGATCTACGTTTTGAAAGCAGTAATGTCTTAGAATGATTTTACTTGATGAAGTTCCCAGAAAATACATGGTTGAGCCTGGCGACAAATTGTCAGAAAGGCAGGGGAAGTGCTCTGCTTCTCCTCAACTAAAAACAGAAAAATCTTATCTATTTTGCCTATTCTTTAGGGCTTTTTTTTTTTTTTTTTTTTTTTTTTGTGGTACGCAGGCCTCTCACTGTTGTGGCCTCTCCCGTTGCGGAGCACAGGCTCCGGATGCGCAGGGTCAGTGGCCATGGCTCACGGGCCTAGCCGCTCTGCGGCACGTGGGGTCTTCCCGGACTGGGGCATGAACCCGTGTCCCCTGCA
>NW_006786698.1:845003-848107 GCF_000442215.2 Lipotes vexillifer | reverse complement strand
CCCCTGCATTGGCAGGCGGACTCTCGACCACTGCGCCACCAGGGAAGCCCCTATTCTTTAGTTTTGATATAAATGTCTCTCTTTGTCACCAGGGATGAACATTTATTGATTTATTTTAAAGCATGTGTTTTGCATTCAGACCCAGACATGAAGAAAAGGTAATTTTTTTTTCCTGAAAATGTCTTTATCCTTTCATCCTTCTTGTACTTCTCCTGACTCTTAATAAGTATTAGTCATTCAAATTTGAGCACAATGTATCAAGCATTTGATGCACAATATTAAGCTATGTGATGAGTACCAAGAATAAGGTAAGATTAGCCCTTGTACTCAAGGATGCTATTACTTGATTTCAGAGAGTATAGGCACAAAGCAGCACATAAACTAATGATGTCAACCATCATACTATCATCCAATCATCAACATCAATTGTTGTTCAATTGAATTGAGACTAGAACAACATATTTCCCTGCTGTAGGAGAGGATGGGGGAAAATGGTGAAAAAAATAAGATGACACAAAAAAGTGCCAAAGATATTTAGGAAGTCGCCAATAGATGTGGCAGTTAACAGCTGCAAATTCAAATATAATGTTGAAGCTTAAACTGAGTTTCCCCTTTCCAGTTTCATTCTTCTCTGCTCTGGCTCTCTGATTTTCTCATACACTAGAAATAGGATTGCTATAGAAGGTATTTGCAAGTATGTAAAAGTCTTTTTACAGACTCACTTATATACCCACTATCTAGGAAGTTTTTTTTTTTTTTTTGCGGTATGCAGGCCTCTCACTGTTATGGCCTCTCCCGTTGCGTAGCACAGGCTCCGGACACGCAGGCTCAGCGGCCATGGCTCACGGGCCCAGCCGCTCCGTGGCATGTGGGATCTTCCTGGACCGGGGCACGAACCCGTGTCCCCTGCATCGGCAGGCGGACTCTCAACCACTGCGCCACCAGGGAAGCCCTAGGAAGTGTTTTTGTTGCTGCCATTTAGACAAGAGATCAAACAAGAGTTTGACTAAAATTTTTCCTGTGGACCTAACTGTAGTGTCAGTATGTTGTTATATTAGGGAAATTGCTGAAGGAAAGTGTATAAATTTGAATTGTTCAAATAATAGTGTTTCCTTTTTTCTTTATACCATCTTTCTCAGTTTCTGTGATGAGCATGCCAATTAAAAATACATTTTGATTGATGTCTGAAACTGATATTTTGGACTCAAAATTCAATGAAAAAGAACCACAGAGGCATGAGACCAATAACCACCCAAATTTAAGTGAATTAGAACTGTTCTGTTTTGCCACACTAGTCAGAAAGCCACAGGCATTCCACCTCCCCATAAGGATCTGGAGAATTGATGGAAAGTAGAAAAAATGAACACAGACTGCACATAATTGTACTGCAACATTCTTATTGCAGAAACCAGACAAAGAACCCCAAATTTCAATTCAAAGGCCTCCCTTGAAAAGGAGGCTTTCTAATAACAATTTTGACTAAGTTTTTCACTCAAGTGTTTTTGAAAAATATGCCTTTAAACATCTATTTTAAAGTATACAACTTATGTTTTTGATAGAAAGGGAGGCAAGTTTATAAAGAAATTACCTTTAACTTTTCCTTTGTATTTTTTACGTTTGAAAAATAGAGGTATGTGGATGACTTTTAGGGATAGAACACATTAATTCATTTTATTTCACAATATTTACTGAGAACTTTGACTAAATCACAATTCATTGGATGTGAAAGATACATAAATAAAAGACAGAGTCCCAGCCATTAAGAAGTTCTTAGCTGGTAAGACAAACCCTTATAATACAGTGTGATATGTGCTCCGTGACAGGTAAGAAAAGATAATCTGAGGAAGCCTGAAGTTTTCTCCCACACTTGGTCAAAAACCTCAGACTGACTTCCTAGGAGAGATTAAACTTGAACTGAATGTATTTGCCAGGAAAAGGAGAAGAAAGCATTTCAAGCAAAGGGGTAGCATGTGTAAAAGAATAGCAAACTAGAAGGAAATAATAGTAAAATGAGGAGTCCAGAAGATGAGGCACAAGATGGGAATTGGAACCATGGGGGCCATTGTAAGGAGACTAGATTTTATCTAGAAGGTATGGGGGACAAGAGATTTATGGGCAGAATAAAATCATAGTTGCACCTGAGGAAAATCACTTCAATAGAATTGGGACTAGAATTGCATGAGACTAAAAGCAGAGAGAAAGGTGTATCAGAAGTCCAGGGGAGAAATAGTGAAGGTAAATTCAAAAGATACTAAAGATGCAGAAATGCTAGGATTTGTTGATCCATTAGGCATAGGTAGAGGCGTGGAGAAAAAACACCACCAAAAATCTCAAACAAGTCTTCCTAAGTATTATATACTGTTTAATGTATTTCTATTTTCTATTGAGAACTGCAAGGATTTTTGCTACCTGACTTTACAGCTTGATCTCAATTCAACTCACAGTGCCCTTGAAGGTAGACAAAAATGAAGGTGTGCCCAGATTGTCTGAAATCCTTCATAAAAAGGCACCCATTTTCTACACTGTTTGGGTGTAGAAATTAACACTAGCTTTTCTTTGACAACTTTTAATAACTCTCCTGTCAACCCAGCAAATGAGTTTCAATGCATCCATTCCACCAGATAAAAGTACCAAGGGAGTTTTTGTTGGGTATTTTGCACCAGCAACATTGAACTACGTGTTGTTTCTCAGACACGCTAAACTGCTTTTCATCTTTACTTCCGATGTCCTCCCTCTCAGGAGGACTGAGAATGTGCCCTCCTCCACAGTCTCCCTTCTACCAGTCCTTCAAAATCATCTCGAATGTCATCTCCTCCAGAAGTCTTCCCTAATACACTGAAATCAATGCTTTACACGTTGTACACTGCAGGATATAGATTTACAGTGTCCTTTTGACCACTAGGGCGTGAATTTCCCTTGAAATCTGGAAACTATTTGTTAATCTCTAAACACCTTGTCTTTTTCCTGTGCTCAGGGTTTTTAGAAGACTTTGGGTTTGAGTTTATATTCCAAAATGTGGCAAAAGCATGCATCATACAATTCTTTTATTTTCCCCCAAGTACCTATCCTCTGAGATTGGAAATGTTTTTCTCATTCTTTTAATC
>NW_006786698.1:827931-844993 GCF_000442215.2 Lipotes vexillifer | reverse complement strand
TTTCCCTAACACCACATGGTCCTTACCTCCAACTGACATTGACATTTACAGGCTAAAGGAACCAACACTGTAACAGTTAAGACTGGCCAGACAGGATTTAAAACTCAGCGATGATTTGGGGATGGGGAAAATTTGATTTGTATATGTGTGACTTTTGTAAACTAATTTGTAGTTTAACTCACATGACTTCACCAAGATTTAATAAAATCCTGTCATCACCTTCAGGTTTCAACTTTAGACGTTTGTTAAATGTTGTAGAATAATTCAGAGCTGATTTCATTTTTCAGAGTTTGAAAGTCTGTATTATTTGAGAGAGTTTTTGATGGTCACAAAAGGATATACATTTCTCTGATAACAGGAAATAAAAGTGGGTGAATAAAAAGTATTTTATTAAATATCACCTAGTTATTATTTTCCTGTTTTCCTGAGTCTAGAAAAATTTTGTCTCTCTAGTTTTTCTGAAGTTAGAATTGATATTAGTCATGAAAGTAATACATGGGATTGGAGCAGGTTAGTGTCTGAAAAACACAGGACTGGAAGTGAGAAAACCTTGGCCTTTGTCCTATTTATTTATTTATTTTTAATTTAATTTAATTTAATTTTCTTTTGCAGTACGCGTGCCTCTCACTGTTGTGGCCTCTCCCCTTGCGGAGCACAGGCTCCAGACGCGCAGGCCCAGCGGCCATGGCTCACGGGCCCAACTGCTCCGCGGCATGTGGGATCTTCCCGGACCGGGGCACGAACCTGTGTCCCCTGCCTCGGCAGGCGGACTCTCAACCACTACGCCACCAGGGAAGCCCTGTCCTATTTAAAATACTCAGATATGTGGTCCTGGATAGAGAAACTAAGTGCTCTTGGCTTCAGTTTGTTCTTCCACAAATTAGAAAGAGAAGGGAGAAAATGGGCTAGAAGTTACTTTCAACCAATATGGCTGTATTTAATTGACATTTAGGAAGGCAACCCTGCCATGTTAATAACACCTTGCATACATGCCAAATATTTCATTTATTTGCCACACGTTACTTTATGAACTTTTCTAGGACTTTAAATGGCCTTGTGGAGCTCCTAAGGAATAAAGAGATGTTTATACTTTGCTTAACCATTTCTAAGAAATATCCTTAAAGTTTACAGGATCAGATAAACAATGGGTGAATACATATAAATATACAAATCTTTTTAAAAACTAAGTCAGAAAATGCCATGCTTGTTCTCAAAACCATCCAATCCCTTCCCCCGCCCCCCACAATAAAATCTAGTCTTCAGTGTGGTCTGCAAGGCTTTTCACGATCTGTTTCCATTCCCCAATTTTCCTGCACCCATCCTGTTCTCTGAGTCTCTCCGCTCTCCTCTTCACTCTCTCTGCTGGAGCCACACTGCCTCCTCTACTCATTGTTCTGCAAATCAAGCATGTGGTCACCCCAGGGCCTTTGCATTTGCTGCTCCTTTTGCCTGGGCTGCTCTTCCCAGAGAGCGAGGCTCTCTCTCACTTCGTTCAATTTTCTGTTCAAATGCCACCTCATCATTAATCAACTGTTAAAAGAGCACCTTTCTCACTTTTTGTCCTTTTACTATGCTTGATCTTTCTTCATAGCGCTTATCACTACCAGACATTTTGTATATTTATTTTTTTTTAATTTTAAATATCTCTTCTACCCTAATGTAAATATCATGAAACCAGGGATTTTTGTCTGTTTTTGTTTATTACCTGGTTCTTGTCCACTGCCTAGTGTCTGTAATAGTGCCTGATACTTAATAGACACTCAATGAATACTTGTTGATTTGCTTGTGGAATGAATGAATAAATCTTTACATCTCTATCCTAAATGGACATCGAGTTAAGATGGTAAAAAGGCAATTATAGGCAGCTTATATAAAAAAACTTAAGAAAGTAGAACAAGGGTTCCGCAAGAACCAACCTCATTTCTTTTCAAAAAATTGTGAGGACTTAAAAAATTACCCATGGATAAACTATTTTTCATAAATTGCAAGGCATTGTGGATAAATTATTTATGTTAACAATCTTTCTTTGACTTTATGGGTCTTCTTCACACAGACTTCAAAAATATCCACCATAAATGAGAAAAGCTAGCCTGGAACATGGAAGATGTTAGAAGTGAGGATAGCACTGAACACTGTTATGTGACAATATATATTCAGGGCTGAGGAATGCCAGAATCTCACCGTAAGATGTAGCCACTTCTTTTAGAAGTTCCTGAGATAATCATATAAGGGATAATGGCAAATGAGAGCCAAAGTCCCCAGGCTCGTGTTTGTGTCCCAGTTTTCTTTAGTAAACCGGGCAGATCACGTGCTCAAAGTGCAAGGAGCAGTGTGTCCCTGCCCCAAGACCAAATCCCAATCTTATCTTTCTACCCTCTTCCCAGTAAGATAACAGAGCCCCAGATCACACCTGAGATGGAGAGGACTTCTCTGCTAGTCACAGTCCACATATTTTGACCCCTCCTCCTCCTCTCTCTTGGCTCTGTGACGCCACACGCTCCTAATTTTCTTTCTTCATCTTTGCTCTTCCCCCCTCCTCTTTTCAGTCTCCTTTTCTGGTTCTTCCCTTTCCCCATCTCTAAAAGTTATGGTCTTCAAGGCTCAATTTTTGCATCTCTTATCTTTTTTCCTCACAAACTCCCTCTAGGAAGTGCCTTTCATCCCCACAAAGTTGTTTAGTTCTAATGTTTTATTTTAGAACGTTCAGACAAAAAAAATACATTAATTGGTATACTGAATACTCATCTTCAACAATTAGAAATATATGGTCAATCTTATTTTATCTAAACTCCTATTCCCTCGCCTACTCTCAGTGGATTAATGTAAAGCCGTCTCCAGACATCATGTCATCTCATCTGTAAATTCTTCAATATGTATCTCTAAAAGATAAGTACTTTTTAATGTAACTAAAATACCACTGTCAAATTTAAAAAAATTAAAATTCCTTAATCTCAGCAAATATCCAGTGTTTACTGCTTACACGTTACTCTTACTGTTTTTACGTGTATTTTAATCATTGGTTTGTTTGAATTATGAGCATAACAAGATCTAAACATTGCATCTAATTGGGTGGTACTGTGTTCTTCCCTATTACATCATATCAAGAAGCACATAGCATCTGGTTATTCAACCTGTAAAATTAAAATAAATAAGTAAAATTTTAAAAATCTATGTTCCAGACATTATAGCCACATTGTAATATGGAACGAGACCAGAGTCTGAAAAGCCAGCTCCTCTCCTTGTTCCTCCAGGGTGATAGAGACTTTGTAATTTCTAGGTTGCTTCATCATGCTCTTTTGCTTCTCATCTCTTCTGTCGCCTGTGTAAGCAATTCCCTCAATTAAATTAACTCTGTTTGAAAGACCTGGAGTGTTTCCTGTTCTTGGCTGACTTGGTTGATACAGACAAGCAGATCACAAGTTTAATTTTGGTCATGATGAGTCTGGGGTGCCTTTAGGTGCAATGAACATAAAGTCTAAATGCCCATGCCAGCTCTACAAAGAGCTGCATGAGCTGGTCCTGGGTACCTCTTCATCCTCTCCATTCTCTTCATGTACCACCTTCTCCCTAGGCCAATCACTTTCTCACCAAACTAACCTTTCACTTTTTTTCTTCAAAAGTGCTAAGCTCTTTCTTGCCACAGACCTTTTTTTTTTTTTTTTTTGGTACGCGGGCCTCTCACTGTTGTGCCCTCTCCTGTTGTGGAGCACAGGCTCCCGACATGCAGGCTCAGCGGCCATGGCTCACGGGCCCAGCTGCTCCACGGCACGTAGGATCCTCCCAGACCAGGTCACGAACCCGTGTCCCCTGCATCGGCAGGCGGACTCTCAACCACTGTGCCACCAGGGAAGCCCTGCCACAGACCTTTAAACAAGCAGTTTCTTATGATTTTCTTATCCCAAGTTTTCTTAAGACTGGTTTCCTCTTATTTGAAATATCCCTTTCACAGTGAGACATTCTCTGACAACCCTGCCTATAGGGCTCATCATTGTCCATCACTTCTCTTATAGCACTTTGCATAACCCATAATTACTATATCCTTTATTTGGATGTTTAATGTCTAAATCCTCAAATAATATACTGTACACTCCACAAGAGCAGGAGAAAAATCATGTCGATTTTGTTGACCACTGTCTCTCAGTGCCTAGAAAATTGCATCGACAATGAAAAGAATGAATGAGTATGTTTCAGAGTTGGCCAGGTATGCTAGGGAGCAGTCCCCAGCTGGATCTACAGTTTAGGCTTCAGGGATGCATGAACCATCAGAGTAGGCTGCATCCAAGTGCAGAATCCCTTGAAGCACAATGTCCTAGCTCACTGAGATATATGCTTAAACACAATCCCTTGATTTTTTTACCTCTTTGTGAAGGTTTGAGAAGGTGGGTAAGGAAAATTTCTCCTCCAGAAAAGAAAAGACAAATATAAACAAACTGAATCACTGTGTTAGAAATCCAACTATTGACTAGCTTGATTAAACCAGTGCCCCTATGGGCTTCCCTGGTGGCGCAGTGGTTGAGAGTCCACCTGCCGATGCAGAGGACATGGGTTCGTGCCCCGGTCCAGGAAGATCCCACATGCCGTGGAGCGGCTGGGCCCGTGAGCCATGGCCGCTGAGCCTGCGCGTCCGGAGCCTGTGCTCCGCAACGGGAGAGGCCACAACACTGAGAGGCCCGCGTACCGCAAAAAACAAAAAAACCAGTGCCACTAGACTTACAAAGATTTAAGATAACTTAAAGATAAAAAAATTTATAGCAAATTTATAGAACACAGAACTCTTTCATTTCTCTGAGTCTCACGAAAGACTTTGTTTCATTGATAAACTGCTAGGCACCTATAACATTTGATGTTTTATTTTTATAGTTTTGCCAGATATATGCACAATATCCTCATGTTGTGAATCTTCTAAGAATTACATATTATGCTGCTGTTCAGCTTTTCAGGCACCAGAAAATAAAAAATTCATACTGGCCTTGGAATAGCATTTTTGTGGAGGCATAAAATATCAGGAATTCCAAACAGAGTCATAATTACTCTCTTTTATAATAACCATATAGAAGATAAGCGCATCTCATCCACAATATTCAAACATTATTTCATGAATTTTTAAATTTATGGAAAAAGAAGCTTACTACAAATCCCCATGCATATAATTTCTAGGTAATTTGCAAGTCTTTAAGCAAAATTTGAAGCATATTTTATCAAAGATAGAGAAAGAATAAAGGCCACAGCAAAAATTTGGACAACATTTGCAAATATATTTCCCCATCTGCTCAAAATTATAAATAAAAAGGTCTTGAATATGCAGTCAGATTTTGGGTAGGAAAGCAAATAAAAATATATGAAACTAAATGCCTTTCTTCTCCTGGGTCTGTTTTCTTAATGATGGTGTGGAAGGGCAACCGGTATAACTACTAAAAACATATATTCCAGAATAATCGGTGTTACAACCAGTTTGTTGGATATACCTCTTGACACTGTAATACATTATCATATATGGCTAATCAGTTGTTTGAAAAGCATTTCAAATGTCCTATGTCAGATTACTATCTGCCCACTGCAATTTTCCCAGCACATTGCTTTCTTCCCTCTTGTTGGAATGGGCCTTATGGATTGTTGAAACAGAGAATTTCAGTTAGCAGGAGCATGCTGTGGATCTAAAAAAATCCATTAGGAAACTGTGATAATTGGACACATGTCAGCAATAGCAATTAACCATAAGAACCCCCAGTAAACACAGTTTGCCCATGTTCACCAAATGCAGTTGCTTGCTGAGCTTTGCAGTTCCAAATTATGATGCTTCCTAGAGATGGGGAATGAAGCGCAGAAGGTAATCTCATGTTGAACTCGATCTTTCTCTGTGTAGTTTCTACCGCAACCTCCACTATTACTTAGATATTGATTCCACAGCTTAAAATTATATTCTTAATTACAAGCAATAAAATATATTTTCTTTTTACCTCTTGGCTATTAAATTTTATCAACCTTTGTATATTGCCTATTTATTTATTTTATCTCCTGTGATTTAAGAGGGACTTTGGGGAGGAGACCTTCAAGATGGTGGAAGAGTAAGACGTGGAGATCACCTTCTTCCCCACAAATACATCAGAAATACGTCTACATATGGAACAACTCCTACAGAACACCTGACAGAAGACCTCAGACTTCCCAAAGGGCAAGAAACTCCCCACGTACCTGGGTAGGGCAAAAGAGAAAAGAAAAAACAGAGACAAAAGAATAGGGACGGGACCTGCACCTCTGGGAGGGAGCTGTGAAGGAGGAAAAGTGTCCACACACTAGGAAGCCCCTTTGTGGGGAGAGACTGCGGGGGGCAGAGGGGGAAAGCTTCGGAGCCACAGAGGAGAGCACTGCAACAGGGGTAAAGAGAGCAAAGCAGAGAGATTCCCGCAAAGAGGATCGGTGCCAATCAGCACTCACCAGCCCGAGAGGATTGTCTCCTCACCCGCTGGGGCGGGCGGGGGCTGGGAGCTGAGGCTCTGGCTTCCGTCGGATCCCAGGGAGAGGACTGGGGTTGGCTGCATGAACACAGCCTGCAGGGGGCTAGTGCACCACAGCTAGCTGGGAGGGGGTCTGGGAAAAGGTCTGGACCTGCCTAAGAGGCAAGAGACCATTGTTTCTGGTGCGCGAGGAGAGGACATTCAGAGGACCACCTAAACGAGCTCCAGAGACGGGTGCAAGCTGCGGCTAACAGCAGGGAACCCAGAGAGGAACAAGTGATGCTAAGGCTTCTGCTGCTGCCACCAAGAAGCCTGTGTGCAAGAACAGGTCACTCTCCATACCTCCCCCCCACCCCAGGAGCCTGTGCAGCCCACCACTGCCAGGGTCCCGTGATCCAGGGACAACTTCCCCGGGAGAACACACGGCGCTCCTCAGGCTGGTAGAACATCATGCTGGCCTCTGCCAACGCAGGCTCACCCCGCATTCCGTACCCCTCCCTCCCCCCAGCCTGAGTGAGCCAGAGCCCCCGAATCAGCTGCCCCTTTAACCCTGTCCTGTCTGGGCAGAGACCAGATGTCCTCAGGCGACCTACACTCAGAGGCGGGGCCAAATCCAAAGCTGAACCCCAGGAGCTGTGCGAACAAAGAGAAAGGGAAATTTCTCAATCAACTTGATGTACCCAGCATCTGTGGAATACCTGAGTAGACAACAAATATTCCCAAAATTGAGGTGGTGGACTTTGGGAGCAACAATATATATTTTTCCCTTTTCTCTTTTTGTGAGTGTGTATATGTATTCTACTTGGTGTGATTTTGTCTGCATAACTTTGCTTTTACCATTTGTCCTAGGGTTCTGTCTCCATTTTACTGTTTTATTTTTTCTTAGTATAGTTTTTAGTGCTTATTATCATTGGTGGATTTGTTTTTTTGTGTGGTTACTCTCTTCTTTCTTTCTTTTTTTTCTTTTTTTAATTACTTTTTAATTTTCTTTTATTTTTAATAATAATTTTTTATTTTAATAACTTTATTTTATTTTTATCTTTCTTCCCTTCTTTATTTCTCCCTTTTCTTCTGAGCCGTGTGGCTGACAGGGTCTTGGTGCTCTGGCTGGGTGTTAGGCTTGTGCCTCTGAGCGGGGAGAGATGACATCAGGATACTGGTCCACCAGAGACTTCCAGGCTCCATGGAATATCAAATGGCAAAAGGTCTCCCAGAGATCTCCACCTCAACACTAAGACCCAGCTCCACTCAATGACCAGCAAGCTACAGTGCTGGACACCCTATGCCAAACAACTAGCAAGACAGGAACACAACCCCATCCATTAGCAGAGAGGCTGCCTAAAATCATAATAAGGTCACAGATACCCCAAACACAACACCAGACGCAGTCCTGCCCACCAGAAAGACAAGATGCAGGCTCAGCATCCAGAACACAGGCACTAGTCCCCTCCACCAGGAAGCCGACACAGCCCACTGAACCAACCTTAGCCACTGGGCGAAGACACCAAAAACAACAGGAACTAGGAAACTGCAGCCTGTGAAAAGGAGACCCCAAACACAGTAAGTTAAGCAAAATGAGAAGACAGAAACACACAGCAGATGAAGGAGCAAGGTAAAAACCCACCAGACCAAACAAATGAAGAGGAAATAGGCAGTCTCCATGAAAAAGAATTCAGAGTAATGATAGTAAACCTGACCCCAAATATGGAAATAGAATGGAGAAAACACAAGAAACATTTAACAAGGACCTAGAAGAGAGGGCAGACAGCAGAAGCAAGAACTACAATCCTGCAGCCTGTAGAACAAAAACCACATTCACAGAAAGATAGATAAGATGAAAAGGCAGAGGGCTATGTACCAGATGAAGGAACAAGATAAAACCCAAGAAAAACAACTAAATGAAGTGGAGATAGGCAACCTTCCAGAAAAAGAATTCAGAATAATGATAGTGAAAATGATCCAGGACCTTGGAAAAAGAACGGAGGAAAAGATCGAGAAGATGCAAGAAATGTTTAAAAAAGACCTAGAAGAATTAAATAACAAACAAACAGAGATGAACAATACAATAACTGAAATGAAAAATACACTAGAAGGAATCAATAACAGAATAACTGAAGCAGAAGAACGGTTAAGTGACCTGGAAGACAGAATGGTGGAATTCACGGCTGCGGAACAGAATAAAGAAAAAAGAATGAAAAGAAATGAAGACAGCCTAAGAGACCTCTGGGACAACATTAAACGCAACAACATTTGCATTATTGGGGTCCCAGAGCGGGAAGAGAGAGAGAAAGGAACCGAGAAAATATCTGAAGAGATTATAGTCGAAAACTTCCTTAACATGGGAAAGGAAATAGTGACCCAAGTCCAAGAAGCACAGAGAGTTCCATACAGGATAAACCCAAGGAGAAACACACCGAGACACATAGTAATCAAATTGGCAAAAATTAAAGACAAAGAAAAATTATTGAAAGCAGCAAGAGAAAAACGACAAATAACATACAAGGGAACCCCCATAACGTTAACAGCTGATTTCTCAGTAGAAACTTTACAAGCCAGAAGGGAGTGGCATGACATATTTAAAGTGATAAAAGGGAGGAACCTACAACCAAGATTACTCTACCCAGCAAGGATCTCATTCAGATTTGATGGAGAAATCAAAAGTGTTACAGACAAGCAAAAGCTAAGAGAATTCAACACCGCCAAACCAGCTCTACAACTAATGCTAAAAGAATTTCTCTAAGTGGGAAACACAAGAGAAGAAAAGGACCTACAAAAACAAACACAAAACAAATAAGAAAAAGGCAATAGGAACATACATATCAATAATTACCTTAAACGTGAATTAATAAATGTTCCAACCAAAAGACACAGGCTCATTGAATGGATACAAAAACAAGACCCATATATATGCTGTCTACAAGAGGCCCAATTCAGACCTAGGGACACATACAGACTAAAAGTGAGGAGATAGAAAAAAGATATTCCATGCAAATGGAAATAAAAAGAAAGCTGGAGTAGCAATACTCATATCAGATAAAATGGACTTTAAAATAAAGAATGTTACAAGAGACAAGGAAGGACCATGCCTAATGATCAAGGGATCAATCCAAGAAGAAGATATAACAATTATAAATATATATGCACCCAACATAGGAGCACCTCAATACATAAGGCAACTGCTAACAGTGATAAAAGAGGAAATCAACAGTAACACAATAATAGTGGGAGACTTTAACACCTCACTTACACCAATGGACAGATCATCCAAACAGAAAATTAATATGGAAAAACATGCTTTAAATGACACAATAAACAAGATAGGTTTAATTGATATTTAAAGGACATTCCATGAAAAAACAGCAGATTACACTTTCTTCTCAAGAGTGCATGGAACATTCTCCAGGATAGATCACATCTTGGGTAACAAAGCCTCAGTAAATTTAAGAAAATTGAAATCATATCAAGCATCTTTTCTCACCACAATGCTATGAGATTAGAAATCAATTACAGGAAAAAAAACGTAAAAAACACAAATACCTGGAGACTAAACAGTACATTACTAAATAACCAAGAGATCACTGAAGAAACCAAAGAGGAAATCAAAAAATACCTAGAGACAAATTACAATGAAAACACAATGATCCAAAACCGATGGGATGCAGCGAAAGCAGTACTAAGAGGGAAGTTTATAGCAATACAAGCCTGCCTCAACAAACAAGAAAAATCTCAAATAAACAATCTAACCTTACACCTAAAGCAACTAGAGAAAGAAGAACAAACAAAACCCAAAGTTAGTAGAAGGAAAGAAATCATAAAGATCAGAGCAGAAATGAATGAAATAGAAACAAAGAAAAAAATAGCAAAGATCAATAAACCTAAAAGGTGGTTCTTTGAGAAGATAAATAAAATTAATAAAACATTAATCAGACTCATCAAGAATAAGAGGGAGAGGACTCAAATCAATAAAATAAGAAATGAAAAAGGAGAAGTTATAACAGACATCACAGAAATACAAAGCATCCTATGAGACTACTACAAGCAACTCTATACCAATAAAAAGGACAACCTGGAAGAAATGGACAAATTCTTAGAAAGGTATAACCTTCCAAGACTGAACCAGGTAGAAATAGAAAATGTGAACAAACCAATCACAAGTAATGAAATTGCAACTGTGATTAAAAACCTTCGAACAAACAAAAGTCCAGGACCGGATGACTTCACAGGTGAATTCTACCAAAAATTTAGAGAAGAGCTAACACCCATCCTTCTCAAAATCTTCCAAAAATTGTAGAGAAAGGAACTCTCCCAAACTCATTCCATGAGGCCACCATCACCCTGATACAAAAACCAAAGACACTACAAAAAAGAAAATTACAGACCAATATCACTAATGAAGATAGGTGCAAAAATCCTCAACAAAATACTAACAAACAGAATCCAACTACACATTTAAAGGATCATACACCATGATCAAGTGGGATTTATCCCAGGGATGAAAGGATTCTTCAATATATGCAAACCAAGCAATGTGATACACCATATTAACAAACTAAAGAATAAAAACCATATGATCATCTCAATAGATGCAGAAAAAGCTTTTGACAAAATTCAACACCCGTTTATGGTAAAAACTCTCCAGAAATTGGGCATAAAGGGAACCTACCTCAACATAATAAGGGCCATATACAACAAACCCACAGCAAACATCATTCTCAATGGTGAAAAACTGAAAGCAGTTCCTCTAAGATCAGGAACAAGACAAGGTAGCCCACTCTCACCACTGATATTCAACATAGTTTTGGAAGTTTTAGCCACAGCAATCAGAGAAGAAAAGGAAATAAAAGGAATCCAAATCGGAAAAGAAGCAGTAAAGCTGTCACTGTTTGCAGATGACACGAAACTATACATAGAGGATCCTAAAGATGCTACCAGAAAACTGCTAGAGCTAATCAATGAATGTGGCAAAACTGCAGGCTACAAAATTAATGCACAGAAATCTCTTGCATTCTTATACAGTAATGATGAAAAATAATCTGAAAGAGAAATTAAGAAAACACTCCCATGTATCATTGCAACAAAAAGAATAAAATACCTAGGAATAAACCTACCTAAGGGACAAAAAGCCTGTATGCAGAAAACAATAAGACACTGATGAAAGAAATTAAAGATGATACAAACAGATGGAGAGATATACCATCTTCTTGGATTGGAAGAATCAACATTGTTAAAATGACTATACTACCCAAAGCAATCTACAGATTCAGTGCAATCCCTGTCAAATTACCAATGGCATTTTTTATAGCACTAGAACAAAAAATATTAAAATTTGTATGGAGACACAATAGACCCCGAATAGCCAAAGCAGTCTTGAGGGAAAAAAATGGAACTGGAGGAATCAGACTCCCTGACTTCAGACTACACTACAAAGTAACCAAGACAATATGGTACTGGCACAAAAAGAGAAATATAGATCAATGGAACAGGATAGAAAGCCCAGCAATAAACCCATGCACCTATGGTCAACTAATCTATGACAAAGGAGGCAAGGATATACAATGGAGAAAAGACAGTCTCTTCAGTAAGTGGTTCTGGGAAATCTGGACAGCTACATGTAAAAAATGAAATTAGAACACTCCCTAACATCATACACAAAACTAAACTCAAAAGTGTTTAGAAACCTAAATGTAAGACTGGGCACTATACAACTCTTAGAGGAAAACATAGGAAAAACACTCTTTGACATAAATCACAGCAAGATCTTTTATGATCCACCTCCTAGAGTAATGGAAATAAAGCAAAAATAAACAAATGGGACCAAATGAAACTTAAAAGCTTTTGCACAGCAAAGGAAACTACAAACAAGATGAAAAGACAGTCCTCAGAATGGGAGAAAATATTTGCAAACAAATCAACGGACAAAGGATTAATCTCCAAAATATACAAACAGCTCATGCAGCTGAATATTGAAAAGGAATAAAACCCAATCCAAAAATGGGCAGAAGACCTAAATAGACATTTCCCCAAAGAAGACATACAGATGGCCAAGAAGCACATGAAAAGCTGCTCAACATCACTAATTATTAGAGAAATGCAAATCAAAACTACAGTGAAGGATCGCCTCAGATGAGTTAAAATGGGCATTATCAGAAAATCTACAAACAACAAATGCTGGAGAGGCTGTGGAGAAAAGGGAACTCTCTTGCACTGTTGGTGGGAATGTAAATTGATACAGCCACTATGAAGAACAGTATGGAGGTTCCTTAAAAAACTAAAATTATAATTACTACATGACCCAGCAATCCCACTACTGGGCATATACCCAGAAAAAAACATAATTCAACAAGACAGATGCATGCCAATGTTCATTGCAGCACTATTTACAATAGCTAGGACATGGAAGCAACCTAATTGCCCATCGACAGACGAATGGATAAAGAAGATGTGGTACATATATAAAATGGAATATTACATGGCCATAAGAAGGTATGAAATTGGGTTATTTATAGAGACGTAGATGAATCTAGAGACTGTCATACAGAGTGAACTAAGTCAGAAATAGAAACACAAATATTGTATATTAATGCATATATGTGGAACCTAGAAAAATGGTACAGATGAACTGGTTTGCAGGGCAGAAATTGAGACACAGATGTAGAGAAGAAATGTATGGACACCAAGGGAGGAAAGCAGTGGGGGGGGGTGGTGGGATGAACTGGGAGATTGGGACTTATATATATATACACTAATAAGTATAAAATGGATAACTAATAAGAACCTTCTGTATAAAAAAATAAATAAAATTAAATTCAAAGAAAAAAAAACCAAGGACCTAGAATAACTAAAGAGCAAACAAACAATGATGAACAGCACAATAAATGAAATTAAAAATTATCTAGGAGGAATCAATAGCAGAATAACTGAGGCAGAAGAAAGGATAAGTGACCTGGAAGATAAAATAGTGGAAATAACTACTGCAGAGCAGAATAAAGAAAAAAGAATGAAAGGAACTGAGGACAGTCTCAGAGACCTCTGGGAAAACATTAAACACACCAACATTCGAATTATGGGGGTCCCTAAAGAAGAAGAGAAAAGGAAAGGGACTGAGAAAATATTTGAAGAGATTATAGTGGAAAACTTCCCTAATATGGGAAGGGAAGTAGGTCCAGAAAGTGCAGAGAGTCCCATACAGGATAAATCCAAGGAGAAACACACCAAGACAGATATTAATCAAACTATCAAAAATTAAATACAAAGAAAAAATATTAAAAGCAGCAAGGGAAAAACAAGAAATAACATACAAGGGAATCCCATAAGGTTAACAGCTGATCTTTCAACAGAAACTCTCCAAGCAGGAAGGGGGTGGCAGGATATATTTAAAGTGGTGAAAGGGAAAAACATACAACCAAGATTACTTTACCCAGCAAGGATCTCATTCAGATTCCACAGAGAAATTAAAATCTTTACAGACAAGCAAAAGCTAAGAGAATTCAGCACCACCAAACCAGCTTTACAACAAATGCTAAAGGAACTTCTCTAGGCAGGAAACACAAAAGAAGGAAAAGACCTACAATAACAAACCTAAAACAATTAAGAAAATGGTAATAGGGACATACATATCGATAATTACCTTACATGTAAATGGATTAAATGCTCCCACCAAAACACACAGACTGGCTGAATGGATACAAAAACAAGACCCCTGCATACGCTATCTACAAGTGATCCATTTCAGACTTAGGGACACATACAGACTGAAAGTGAGGGGATGGAAAAAGATATTCCATGCAAATGGAAATCAAAAGAAAGCTGGAGTAGCAATTCTCATATCAGAAAAAATAGACTTTAAAATAAGGACTATTACAAGATACATAGAAGGACACTACATAATGATCAAGGGATCAATCTAAGAAGAAGATATAACAATTGTAAGTATTTATGCACCCAACATAGGTGCACCTCAACATAGGCAAATGCTAACAGCCATAAAAGGGGAAATCAACAGTAACATAATCATAATAGGGGACTTTAACAGCCCACTTTCACCAATGGACAGATCATTCAAAATGAAAATAAATAAGGAAACACAAGCTTTAATTGATACATAAAACAAGATGGACTTCATTGATATTTATAGGACATTCCATCCAAAAACAACAGAATACACTTTCTTCTCAAGTGCCCATGGAACATTCTCCAGGACAGATCATATCTTGGGTCACAAATCAAGACTTGGTGAATTGAAATTGTATCAAGTATCTTTTCCAAAGACCACTCTATGAGACTAGGTATCAATTACAGGAAAAAATCTGTAAAAAAACAAACACATGGAGGCTAAACAATACAATACTTAATAACCAAGAGATCACTGAAGAAATTAAAGAGGAAACCAAAAAATACCTAGAAACAAATGACAATGAAAAGTCAACAACCCAAAACCTATGAGATGTAGCAAAAGCAGTTCTAAGAGGGAAGTTTATAGCTATACAATTCTACCTCAAGAAACAAGAAACATCTCAAATAAACAACCTTACAACTTACACCTAAAGCAATTATAGAAAGAAGAACAAAAAACCCCCCAAGTTAGCAGAAGAAATCATAAAGATCAGATCAGAAATAAATGAAAAAGAAATGAAGGAAACAATAGCAAAGATCAATAAAAATAAAAGCTGATAAACAAAATTGATAAACCATTGGCCACACTCATCAAGAAAAAAAGGGAGAAGACTCAAATCAATAGAATCAGAAATGAAAAAGGAGAAGTAACAACTGACACTGCAGAAATACAAAGGATCATGAGAGATTACTACTAGCAACTATATGCCAATAAAATGGACAACCTGTACGAAATGGACAAGTCCTTAGAAAAGCACTATATTCTGAGACTGAACCAGGAGGAAATAGAAACCATGAACAGACCAATCACAAGCACTGAAATTGAAACTGTGGGGCTTCCCTGGTGGCGCAGTGGTTGAGAGTCCGCCTGCCGATGCAGGGGATACGGGTTCGTGCCCCGGTCTGGGAAGATCCCACATGCCGTGGAGCGGCTGGGCCCGTGAGCCATGGCCGCTGGGCCTGCTCGTCCGGAGCCTGTGCTCCACAATGGGAGAGGCCACAACAGTGAGAGGCCCACATACCGCAAAAAAAAAAAAAAAAAAAAAAAAAAAAAAATTGAAACTGTGATTAAAAATCTTCCAACAAACAAAAGTCCAGGGCCAAATGGCTTCACAGGTGAATTCTATCAACCATTCTGAGAAGAGCTAACACCTATCCTTCTCAAACTCTTACGAAATACAGCAGAGGGAGGAACACTCCCAAACTCATTCTACAGGGCCACCATCACCCTGATACCAAAACCAGACAAGGATGTCACAAAGAAAGAAAACTACAGGCCAATTCACTGATGAACATAGATGCAAAAATCCTCAACAAAATACTAGCAAAGAGAATCCAATGGCACATTCAAAGGATCATACAACATGATCAAGTGGGGTTTATCCCAGGAATGCAAGGATTCTTCAATATATGCAAATCAATCAATGTGATGCACCATATTAACAAACAGAAGGAGAAAAACCATGTGATCATCTCAATAGATGCAGAAAAACCTTTCAACAGAATTCACCATCCATTTATGATAAACGCCCCCCAGAACGTAGGCATAGAGGGAACCTACCTCAACATAATAAAGGCCATATATGACAAACCTACAGCCAACATCGTCCTCAATGGTGAAAAACTGAAACAATGTTCACTAAGATCAGGAACAAGACAAGGTTTCCCACTCTCATCACTATTGTTCAACATAGTTTTGGAAGTTTTTGCCACAGCAATCAGAGAAGAAAAAGAAATAAAAGGAATCCAAATCTGAAAAGAAGTAGTTAAGCTGTCACTGTTTGCAGATGTCATGATACTATACATAGAGAATCCTAAAGATGCCACCAGAAAACTACTAGAGCTAATCAATGAATTTGGTAAAGTAACAGGATACAAAATTAATGCACAGAAATCTCTTACATTTCTATGCAGTAATGATGAAAAATCTGACAGCGAAATTAAGGAAACACTGCCACTTACCATTGCATTGAAAAGAATAAAATACCTAGGAATAAACCTACCTAAGGAGACAAAAGACCTGTGTGCAGAAAACTATAAGACACTGATGAAAGAAATTAAAGATGATACAAACAGATGGAGAGATATACCATGTTCTTGGATTGGAAGATCAATATTGTGAAAATGACTATACTACTCAAAGCAATCTACAGAGTCAATGCAATCCCTATCTAACTACCACTGGAATTTTTCACAGAACTAGAACAAAAAATTTCACAATTCGTATGGAAACACAAAAGACCCTGGAGAGCCAAAGCAAACTTGAGAAAGAAAAACGGAGCTGGAGGAATCAGGATCCCTGATTTCAGGCTATACTACAAAGCTACAGTAATCAAGACAGTTTGGTACTGGCACAAAAACAGAAATATTGATCAATGGAACATGATAGAAAGCCCAGAGATAAACCCATGCACATATGGTCACCTTATTTTTGATAAAGGAGGCAAGAATATACAATGGAGAAAAGACTGCCTCTTCTATAAGTGGTGTAGGGA
>NW_006786698.1:824639-827665 GCF_000442215.2 Lipotes vexillifer | reverse complement strand
CCCCTCAGAATGGCAGAAAATATTTGCAAATGAAGCAACTGACAAAGGATTAATCTCCAATACATACAAGCAAGTCATGCAGCTCAATATCAAAAAAACAAAAACCCAATCCAAAAATGGGAAGAAGACCTAAATAGACATTTCTCCAAAGAAGATATACAGATTGCCAACAAACACATGAAAGCATGCTCAACATTATTAATCATTAGAGAAATGCAAATCAAAACTACAATGAGATATCATCTCACACCAGTCAGAATGGCCATCATCGAAAAATCTACAAATAATAAATGCTCGAGAGGGTGTGGAGAAAAGGCTACCTTGTTACACTGTTGGTGGGAATGAAAATTGATACAGCCACTATGGAGAACAGTTTGGAGGTTCCTTAAAAAACTAAAAATAGAACTTCCATATGACCCAGCAATCCCACTACTGGGCATATACCCTGAGAAAACCATAATTCAAGAAGAGTCATGTACCACAATGTTCATTGCAGCTGTATTTACAATAGTCAGGACTTCGAAGCAACCTAAGTGTTCATCCACAGATGAATGGATAAAAAAGATATGGCACATATATACAATGGAATATTACTCAGCCATAAAAAGAAACGAAATTGAGTTATTTGTAGTGAGGTGGATGGACCTAGAGTCTGTCATACAGAGTGAAGTAAGTCAGAAAGAGAAAAACAAATACCGTATGCTAACACATATATATGGAATATATATATATATAAAAAGGTCATGAAGAACCTAGGGGTGGGACAGGAATAAAGACACAGAGAATGGACTTGTGGACATGGGGAGGGGGAAGGGTAAGCTTGGAAAATGTGAGAGTGGCATGGACATACATAAACTACCAAATGTAAAACCAATAGCTAGTGGGAAGCAGCAGCATAGCACAGGGAGATCAGCTCGGTGCTTTGTGAGGGGTGGGATAGGGAGGGTGGGAGGGAGGGAGACACAAGAGGGAAGAGATATGGGGATATATGTATATGTATAGCTGATTCACTTTGCCATAAAGCAAAAACTAATACACCATGGTAAAGCAATTATACTCTAAAAAAGATGTTAAAAATTTTTTTTAAAAAAAGGACTTTTGAATTAAAATTTAAACTTCTTTGAGATAAGAATAGGTACTCTGAAATAATCCTACTATAAGTATTTTCCTATGCTATTTGCCACAGTCATTTAGAAAATGTATATGTATAATTACTAAAGAGTAAGAGAATGGAGTATTCATTGTATCTCATTCCATCTCTGTAATAGAGATACATCAGTTGTTGTACTTTTCGGTCTAGTAAACATTTATATTTGTATATGCCATTAAAAATGTCCAGAGACAATATACTGTTCTTCATAAAGAATGTATAGAATCGTATAGAACTGATGATATTGCTAGAGCATCTGCTTTGTGTCTCCGGAACGGTGACAGGGTTACACTGAGCCATACCTGGGCTTGCACACCTTATACAATCATTCATGATGAACAGCACCCAATTCTGAAATTGGTGTTTAATCAAAGGCTGCTGAGTAGTATGAACTGCAGAACAGAGTGGGGTTAAGCTCCTCATAAAGGAATCCCTGCGTCGCCTTCACTCCTTACTTAACAAGAATTAAATAGTTCCAGACAGAGCAACAATTATTTTTATGCTTTCAACCACATACTTAATTGAATATTGTTCCCTCCTCTAGGCTCTGCAAGGCTCACTTTGTTAAGGAAACGTAACTGTTTTCAGAGAGAAGTTGTTCATTTTTTATGGAAAACTTAGTAATCCTCCTGTTCCCCACTAATTTACTATCAGTGGGAACTGAGTACACTTCTGCATCCTCTTTGCAATGATTTTCTGTTCACCCACCTCCAGTTCTTACTCTCATTTCTTTGCCAGGTTTTTGATTCAGGCAACTGCTAAGTGTACTCAAAATATAACTCAGAAAATAGTTAACAATTGTCTTTACTATTGTTAAAGTTGGAAGAAATGGAAAAACCACCCACTGGTTTTCTGTGTGAAATACGATGCAAAGTTTATTAAGAGGAAATATGAGTCCCCTTAAAAGTTTGACAAGAAAGGTTACGCATTGTATGGCTTTTGATGGGTGTAGTAAAACCCAGAAATAATGAAAAACAGTTTTAGGATTAAGTTAAAATAATCACATTATTTATTTTACATTTATCTGAAACTGGACCAGATTCTCAACTGTGTTTACATTTCAACTGTTCACAGAAACTGTTCGTTTGCCCTCAGTTTTCCTGTGGACTTAAGGTACTCACTCTCCCCTTTCTACATTGTCAGTTTATCATTTAAATAATAGGAAAAATGGCTAAATCAAAACACTTCAACATCCACTAAAGAATGCAACTGTGCTTCCACTTCCTTCCTCTTGGGTGAAAAGAGTCACACAAAAGAAAAAATTTTTAAACAAGTGCAGAAAACAACCCCTTCCCCCCCCCCCCAAGTGAGCTGCATGAATCTTTAATCATTAACAGTCTGATACCTCTTCAGTTATTAAAACTTAAACATGTTCTGTGCCTTATTCTTTATATTATAAACCAGCTTTGAAAATAAAATTGAAATTCACCTGGCAAAAAAATATTAATTATGTTCTTCTATTCACATCTAATCCCCACTAATAGGTGAGGTATTTCATCCCAGTTAAACATTTACTGGAGCAGTTTGCTATAGCTATTCATTCACTTATCTGCTGTTTGTTGCTGGTCTACTAGGGGCAGAGGCCTGTGAGGAAACATGAAGATGAAATCCACACTGTATGTGATGCACAGAAGACTCCTGAATTACTCTGCAGATATCTGGGATTCCTGAAAGTCCGTACTGCCCTCCAACCTCCCCTTGGGAAGCTTTATGAGGATAATGGCGCCTTATGTTCTCAAATCTATGTCCGAATTAATACTCAGTAAGTAAATTCCTCTTGGCTGACAACTGTCACTGACTCTAGTTTTCAAAAGTTTGAAAAAATTGGAAGCAAACATCACTTAAATTTCAAAATTGTTATTGCCATATGCCACTT
>NW_006786698.1:819738-824629 GCF_000442215.2 Lipotes vexillifer | reverse complement strand
TGCTGACAGCTACAGAAAGAAGAAATTCTAAGCTGAATGGAAGCAGGAGCTGCTGGAAAGCTTGAGGGAAAGAACTTATTGGGCTGTCAAAGCCAAATGGTTTCTAGGCCCCCAAATTTTAGATAAACACTTGGCACTTGGGGGAAGACTGTGGGTTCTATGGGACATAATTACTATGAATTATCCATAACTATTAATAATTACTATTTGGGGGCAGATTCTTACATTTTTGTAAGGCTTTGTAGAAAAGCTAAATGAGCTTTTTTCTTCGAAAGGACAAAGGTTGGACCTTGGAATAATAAATAGGAATAACTCTTTGAAGAAAAAAAATGTTAGTATAAAGGGGAGTAAGGTAAAAATGGGAGTAAGGTAAAAAGAGGGAACTAATATACTTCAAACACCTTCCATGTACCAGGCACAGTGGTCCTCAGGCTTCATAATTAAATTAATTGTTTAATTAAATAATGCTCTCAATGACCCAGCCAAGTAAGTACTACTGTCCCCATCTTAGAGAAGAGGTAAAGTAGCTTGCCTGAAGTAATCCCAACAGCAAGGGGAACACTGGAATTTAAACCCAGGGCTGTCTGTCTAGCTCTAGAATTTATGCTCTCACCAGTGGTGCTCTTTGTGGCCTGCTGTTTCCAGCTACACTGAACATCAGTTGAATCAGAAGAGAAGTCTCAGCCTTAGAAACATAATGATGCTCAATAACCACAAAGCAAATAATCAAAAAAGGAAGGGGGATGGGAGGGAGGGAAGAGGGGAGGAAGAAAGGGAGGGAAGAAAGGCAGGCAAGAAGGGAGGAATGAAAGGGGAGGGAGGGAAAGAAGGAAGGAAAATGACTTGCGGAACTGTTACCAGTTACTCTCTCCATTAAGTGGATTTCTTTCATTTTGATAAGGGCTGATCTGCTTTTAATGAAATAATAAATACCTTAACATGGTCTACCTAAGTCTTCTGGCATTATTTTTATGAATTTTAAACGAATTTTTATTTCAGGAAATGTAATATTAAAATTTTAAAAAGCGTTCATTTAGGTATTTAGTGTGGGCTGACAATTCTAATTTTACTATAGCTTTTGTACTGGTTTTTACTCTTTCTTATTGTTAAAAGTACTGAAATATTTTAATATGTTGGATGAGTCCAGTGCAGAATATTTTTGTGAGGGAAGTAAACGTGTGACACAGCTGATACAGATAGACATTAATGGCCCCCTAAATAGTTTCCCATGTCTATTTTGGAATAGATATGGCTTTTGAATTTCCATATATCAGCTTTGTCCAGAAATATCTAATTCAGAACCATATTAAGAGTTGTGAAACTGAAATATACTCAATTGATATGCATCAAATATTCACTTTTAAAAAATTTTATTAAATGTCTATTTATATACTTTGCCTATTTTATTTTATTTATTTATTTTTGGCTGTGTTGGGTCTTCGTTGCTGTGTGCGGGCTTTCTCTAGTTGCGATGAGCGGGGGCTACTCTTAGGTGCAGTGCACGGGCTTCTCATTGTGGTGGCTTCTCTTGTTGCAGAACACAGGCTCTAGGCATGTGGGCTTCAGTAGTGGCATGCAGGCTCAGTAGTTGTGGCTTGTCTGCTCTAGAGTGAGGGCTCAGTAGTTGTGGTGCACGGGCTTAGTTGCTCCATAGCATGTGGGATCTTCCTGGACCAGGAGTCAAACCCGTGACCCGTGCATTGGCAGGCAGATTCTTAACCACTGTACCACCAGGGAAGTCCCTAATATTCTTTTATCTAGAGTTCTCTGACAGTTATATCCCAGACCTGCCATAAACTAGGTGTGTGACCTTTGGAAAGTGACTTATCCACTCTGTGTTTCATTTTTTTTCATCTGTAAAATGGACCTAATAATACACCTTCCTCACATTTTTGGAGGATGTAGGCTTTCATAGTTTTACTAGGGTCGATTAAAATATTACAAGTGTATTCATGCAAGTAACAATACTTGAAAACTTTTACTATTAGCCAAGTTGACATTTTGGTTAAGGACTGACTAGTATCTTTTTAGTCAGAGATGTAACTGGAAAGAGCTTTTAATGTTATGTTTTGATATTGAATATAAATTTTTAAAACACTTTATGATTACCACTAAAAGTCAATACTGTATTTATATATGAATGACAGCCATATTTTGTGAGAGATGTATTTCAATTACCTTGAATTCCTTCCAAAGAAATATATAGATTCCAATATAATTCAGTCATTGCCGAGACCTGGGGATAGTGGTTCTTTACCAACCAATATGTAAATATTTAAGTATTTGAGCAACTGGGAACTTCATGACCCAGTTTATTTTTCATTTTTCATGCTCCCTCTGCATGGAATAGCCTTTTGCTCTTACATGATGAGTAAAATACCACTAAATCTTAGTGGATACCTGAAGTATACACCTCTGTATCAAGCAAGCTAGGGAAAACATTCACTTTTTTAAAGAAATGTGAAATAGGTATTAGCTAAAAACAATTTTTCTCCTGCAGTATAATAATCACTCACATGAAAGCATAGTGCACAGTTCATAACAAATCAATGAAAACATAAGAATCATCACACACTATCTTATGCAATATGCCTGACTGCAATAGAACTCTTGCTATTGGGTATTTCTTGAAAATGATAAAAAAAATAGTAGTTTAAAAGGTTATTTTGCAAAAAAGAGCCAAGTTAGTTTGGAGATAATTAAATGCTCAGACACATCTCTGCTTATCACCACATTCGTTTTAAAAATTACTAAGTATTAGAGGTGAGGTATTCATTTTAAAAACAACCGATTGATCATGATAGTATCCTGTTCCTACAATAAAGGGCAGATTAAACTCTCTTCCTTTTTTCTCTTCAGTTTTTCCCCATTGTGTAGTAAAGACATATCTAAGGGGCACTGAAAAACTGGGGCCAATAGTAGCAGACGTAAGCAGTATAAAGACCGTGTACCAAGGTGTAATTCACTGTGGGGCGTGACTGCAGGACACTTGGGGAAGAAGAGTGTATAGAAAATGTACCAAATAAGTCTAGGTTTTTGTATGAACTCTACGTGGTTGTATTAAAATAATTATTTTTAGGAAACCTATTGGTTTCAGAGTATTTATATGAATATTAAGTTCTCTCCTCACTTGATGGACTGCTTACTTTGGTATTTTTGACTTTTCTAAAGTCTAACTTTTGTTATGTGTTTTGTAAAAAATTAAAATTAGGTAAATGGTGAGCTTAAACTACCAATTAAATGGATAAACATATAGAATCCAGTGTTCTTAAAAAGAAAATCGGCAAAACAGATATATTCTGATTAAAAAGGAAAAGAGTATATCTTTGTAACTGTACATGAATGATGGCAAAAACCAAATGAAGAACCTCAGAATTCTCAAAAGAAAATCAAAGTTGCTGACACATTAAGTCTATTTCCATTTCAATGTTCTATTTTCTCAGAGAAACATATTTCTAAAAATCTGAGGAAACAATTCACATATTGACTTAAAAAAAAAGTAAAATAGGCCATCAGCTGAAAACAGTTGTCTCTCCTGCAGTATGATAGTGTACTCATTTGAAAACATAATGAATCAGTTTAGGAATCATCACACACATGTCTCTTGCAGTTTGCCCAAGTGCCATGAAACCCTTCCAGTAGGAAATGTCAGGAAGAAAGCTAGACATCGTCTGGGCTACATCTGCTATTATTCCAGGATTTTGGAAATCCAAGAAACTTCATTCGTTGAGAGGATAGCAAAGTGATGTGAACTTTGACAAAGTCATACAGTAAATAGGAAAACACAACTGCAAATATGCTCTGCGCTCTAAGTGTGAGGTGTTGATTGCAATGTGTATCACAGAACACAGCAGAATAATTGTTAGCTTCTTTTTTCGTTCACAAACACTGGGAATAATGAAAAACATTAGACGTTTATTAATGAAACTTCAGAATACCAAAGGAATATGATTAATTTGACTTCTTATTATACTAATTAAAATGCACTTCTCCCTCACTACTTTGGACCAGGGCTAAACAATAACTCTAATACACAGTGATTACGAAGCTAACAATAAACTGTTACGTTGAGTTGAAAAGGCATTGCCATTGAGCTCTTATTCATCTCAAATCTTAAGCATCTGAACACACTTAAATTCAGGTAGACAACAGAAAATCATATAAGGATATAAAGCAAATAAAGTGAGTTCCATAATTAAAAGCTTAAAGATATAGAGTCACAAAAAAAACCATCTTCTGGTGCCGTTTGTAAGAAGGTACCAGAAACATTCCACTCTGTACACTATTGTGATAGTAAGTCAGCAAGATGTAGGGCATAAAATCATTTTCAGATAATAATCCTCCCCATCCTTTAAATTTATTGCCCATATACAATAAAATGTAAAGGACGATGTTAAGTTGGACGCTTTCTGACATGCTTCGTTTGACCTCACTCCAACTATCAATCCCTACTTCATTCACTGCCAAACTGCTTACAAAGAGTGTATACATCTACTGCTATTAATTTCTCCTCACTCACTCCTTTCTTACCCTAGCGACCTAGCATCTGCCCTCACCATTCCAGAGAAACAGGACCTTCTACGATCTCTAAGCTCCTAACTGACTGGGCCAAGAAGAGGTCAGCTCATACTCTCACTCTTCTTCAGTGTTTGATTCCACTGATCACTCCTTTTGAAACATCTTTCTCTCTTGATTTTTCAAGGCATGGTACATCTTGTTTCTCCTCCCACATCTCCGACCTTGTTTTTCTGTTGCATGTGCTGGCCGCTTCCTTTCCCCTACCCTCTACGTATAAGGGCTATTCCATAATTCTCTCCCTGAACATCTTCCCCCGCCCCCTTCTTGGATAATCTCATTTGGCTTCACAGACTCAGTTATCTTTTTTTTTTTT
>NW_006786698.1:775355-819365 GCF_000442215.2 Lipotes vexillifer | reverse complement strand
CCCTGCATCGGCAGGCGGACTCTCAACCCCTGCGCCACCGGGGAAGCCCCTCAGTTATCATTTTTATACCAATGACACCCATATCTCCAACCCCAGTCTCAACTCTCCTCTTCAAATTTCTATTCAGTTTGCCTGATATCTCTGCTACATTACCCACCTGTGCCTTCAATTCAGCTGGTCCAGTTAACATCCCCATCCTCTCCACAAACTCAGCTCGTCTTGCTCTACCTGTGTATTTATTGGGGCCACCATTCACCCTCTGTCATCTAAGCTCAAATCCTTCTATCACATTTCACTGTTTTGGCTGCTTTATTCTCTGATGGGTATGTTCCTGTCCATCATCACCGTTGTTCACTTTGCAACATCATACACAGTCCTGCCCACCTGGTTGCACAACTTTTTTTCATGTTTAAGACTCTTCTTCAAATGCACTGCAAGTAAATATTTCAGATCAAGCAGCCCCCACACCCTCTCTGCCCTGACACTACAGCCTAAGGTTAATGCCCTTCACCGTAAGCAAAAAATACCCACGTGTATTAGTACAGGTTTCACAGACCACAAACATAGATATGTGAAAATATAACTTTCTTTCTCTGAAAAGAAATTTAATTTCTAGCTAAATGCCTATTCCTCAAAGCAGTCAGAGGATGGGAAACTTCTCAATGCATTTGCCTTTGGTGATGGGGCCATTGGACATTTGATGGGGCTGTCTCAGGTGCTACCTCCTGAATATTCGTGCTGTCATTTCTCCTAGTTTGCCAAGTTGCTGACTCAGCTTGCTCCCTCCTTAAGAGGCCACATTCAGAAAAGTGAGAGAGAGATCTGCTGTGCTACTGGGTCTCCAACAGCTTTGTGGTTCTTGTGACAGAATCTGGTACAAAGGCTCCTTCTCAGGGACACTTCCCAGTACCCAGCTCTCTTTCTTCCCTGCTGCTTTTCACTCCTTTTCCACAATTCTAAGAACCTTCCTATCTTGGGGGTGGCGGTAAGGGACTGGTTCCCAGAAACCTTTTCTGTAGGGGAGAATTCAGCTTATTGAATCAATTTTATCTTCTTGTTCATGGTCTAACAGCCTTACCCCCTGGGGCATAAGCTACTTCCTACAGTGAAGGCAGGTAGCGGTAACCAGAAAAAGAGGGAATAGGCATAGGTTAATATTACAAAATATCATTTCATTACATTATAGCAGCATAACTTAAAAAACCATAGGCAAACCTATCCTACAAATACGACAATCGCTCAGCTGCAGTGCATCACTTCCTACAGGCTGTTCATTGGAAGGAACTGCACACTGCACTTTTTTTCTTTAAACTTTGTTCATTTCTTTTTCTTTATTTTTAAAAAAATTTATTTTATTTATTTTTATTTTTGGCTGCGTTGGGTCTTCGTTGCGGTGCACGGGCTTCTCATTGCAGTGGCTTCTCTTATTGCGGAGCACGGCGCGTGGGCTTCAGTAGTTGTGGTGCACGGGCTTAGTTGCTCCGCGGCATGTGGGATCTGCCAGGGCCAGGGCTCGAACCCGTGTCCCCTGCATTGGCAGGCGGATTTTTAACCACTGTGCCACCAGGGAAGCCCCTTTGTTCATTTCTATGAACAGGTCACAAACATTCAATGCCTGTATTTGTTTTCTAAGGATATATTTTAAAAAATTTTAAATTTGTATGGAAACACAAAAGACCCCAAATAGCCAAAACAATCTTTGAAGGAAAGAAAAAAAAAAATGGAGCTGGGGGAGTCACGCTCCCTGAATTCAGACTATACTACAAAGCTACAGTCACCAAAACAGTATGGTACTGGCACAAAAACAGAAATATAGATCAATGGAACAGGATAAAAAGCCCAGAAATAAACCCACACACCTAGGGTCAATTAATCTATGACAAAGCAGGCAGAAATATACAATGGAGAAAGACAGACTCTTCAATAAGTGGTGCTGGGAAAACTGGACAGCTACATGTAAAATAATGAAATTAGAACATTCTCTAACACCATATACAAAAATAAACTCAAAATGGATTGAAGACCTAAATGTAAGACCAGATACTATAAAACTCCTAGAGGAAAAGAGAGGCAGAACACTCTATGATGTAAAGCGCAGCAATACCTTTTTGGATCCATCTCCTAGAATAATGGAAATAAAAACAAAAATAAACAAATGGGACCTAATTAAACTTAAAAGCTTTTGCACAGCAAAGGAAACCATAAACAGAATGAAAAGACAACCTACAGAATGGGAGAAAATATTTGCAAATGATGCAACTGACAAGGGATTAATCTCCAAAATATACAAACAGCTCATGCAGCTCAATATCAAAAAAACAAACAACACAACAAAAAAAAAAAGGGCAGAAGACCTAAACAGACACTTTTCCAAGGAAGACATAGAGATGACCAAAAGGCACGTGAAAAGATGTTTAACATCACTAATTATTAGAGAAATGCAAATCAAAACTACAATGAGGTATCACCTCACACCAGTCAGAATGGCCATCATCAAAAAGTCTACAAATAATAAATGCTGGAGAGGACGCAGAGGAATGTTGGTAGGAATGTAAATTGGTACAGTCACTGTGGAAAACAGTATGGAGTTTCCTTAAAAAACTAAAAATAGAGTTACATATGATCCAGCAATTCCACTCGTGGGCATATATCCAGAGAAAACCATAATTCAAAAAGATACATGTGCCCCAGTGTTCACTGAAGCACTATTTACAATAGCCAAGACATGGAAGCAACCTAAATGTCCATTGATAGTTGAATGGATAAAGAAGATGTGATATATATATATATATATATATATATATACACACACACACAATGGAATATTACTCAGCCATAAAAAAGAATGAAATAATGCCATTTGCACCAACATGGATGGACCTAGAGATTATCATACTAAGTGAAGTAAGCCAGACAGAGGAAGACAAATATAATATGATATGGCTTATATGTGGAATCTAAAAAAATGATAAAATGAACTTATTTACAAAACAGAAATAGAGTCACAGACATAGAAAACAAACTTATGGTTACCAAAGGGGAAAGGGAGGAGGAGGGATAAATTAGGAGTTTGGGATTAACATATACACACTACTATATATAAAATAGATAACCAACAAGGACCAAATGTATAGCACAGGGAACTATACTCAATATTTTGTAATAACCTATAAGGGGAAAGAATCTTAAAAGAATGTACATATGTATATGTGTTTGTGTGACTGAATCACTATGCTGTACACTTGAAACTAACACAATATTGTAAATCAACTATAGTTGAATAAAAAAGTCCAAATATATAATGTACATGATTTATATATATACACACACACATTATATATATATATATATATATATATGTATATGAATCACTTTGCCATATACCTTAAACTAACAGATGACTGTAAATCAACTATACTTCAATAAAAAAATTTTTTAATTAGAAAAAGAATCTAAAACCACAAAAATTATTTTCAAAGACACTGTCTCACCATATACCTTAACTGCAGCATTTCCAAAGAAAGAATCATTCAAGGTAAATATATGGTCTTTATATGTGGGGTTTGTTTGTTGGTTGGCTTATTCAAAGTTTTAAAGCCTTTCTGGGGGGAATTTTTTCATGAATTGAGAGTGTTCATATAAAAACAGCATTTTCTAAAATTTTTAGGAAAATATTAAAAATGGGCAAAGTCAGGGATTTGTACAGAACCGGCTTGAATAGAGGTTGAAAGGATGAAGAGAGGATGAGGGGGTGTCAAGGAGAGAGAACTAATATCAACTCAGCACCTTCTGTGGGCTGGACCACTTGACACACCTCACTGTTCTATTTAATCCTTGCCATTAGGGAGGTGAGATTCCATTATTCCCACCTTAAGAAGCTAGTAAGTGACACAGCCACGAGAGGAACCTGCATCTCTCACACTAAGAAGTCACTTACTGAAGGGGAAATAGCTAGCAAATAATTTGATCCCAATGCATCTAAATCTCAGTGGTCGTTCCCATGAAAACCAACAAACACACCAAAAACCACAAAATGTGAACTGCCGCCATTCCTTGCTACTCCAAAGCAAGCATCCGGATGCCAGAGTACTTTTACTTCCTAGGTAGTAAAATTAAGTAGTTGTACGTCAAAACATGACAGATTTACCTTAAAGCTATCAATCCTATTCTTTGGAGCACTTCTACTCACTATAATCATGAGTGTTTCCTTTCCAACCATTGCAGAAATTCCCATGATAGGAATAATACAAATAACTTGTATTTCATTTCAGATTGCCCTGGTCTTTTTGCAAATGGGAGACTACCTGCTGAAAAAGTGTACAGTAAGTTACATCTGAGTGGTTCTTTCCATTGTTTCTATAAATGAACAAAGTTGTGATTTTTCTTTCTAAACCATATCTGTTTGCCAAGATATACTTGCTGTGATACAGATAAAATATCTGTCTCCTCCAGAAGCCACTGCACCTTTCAGATATTTGTGAGCTGTTGTCATGCTCCTCTTCTCTGCATTTGGACATATTTGGCTCCTTTAATCATGGCTAATAAATCAGTTCTTTTATTCTCTTAATGGTTTTCTTGCCTTTCTCTGAACTCCATCCAACTGGTTTATATATTTAGTAATGAGCAAACCAAAACTTAATATAGTATTCCAATGGTGATTCTTTTTCTGTAGTATTCCAAATGTGATATTACAAAAGCTATTGATTCCCTGTAAACCACTTGAAAAAAAAAATCCAAGGAAAACCAAAGGAAACAGAGAGTGGTGGCTTCTATGACTGCTGTAACTCTGTGAACTACTTATAGGAATTCTCCTTTTAATTGTTATTCGGTAGGCTTTGTTTGTTATTATTTTTTTAAAAACAATCATGAAATTCATGTTATTTCCTGGGTTTTTTTTTCAGCGCATGAAATCTTTATTGTTCTAACCCTATCCCTGTGGAGAGGGTCTTGCTGGCACTGAACTAACTCCTTACATGCTTCAAACCTTCCTGTCCTAAATCACCAAGCGTCGTTCATTCCAGTCTCCTCGGTGTTGGAGGCCTCTCACCTCAAGTCAACCTGTTGCTTCTTGTACCCCTACTACCACTGCTTCTCTGAAAAAAAGATAAACCATATCCCGTGGTCTAGCTGACTTGCCTGACAAATCTTTTGTCATCAAGAGCTGCTTTCGAGCTTGTCTCACTTCAGTGGCTCATTTTGGTGCCAGCTTTAGCCTTCCTTTATCTCTCTTCCTACACTGGGTGAACAGCCATGTCGTGCTGACAATTTCCAAAATACGATAGTCGTTAATTCAAAATTTATTTTAACTTAAATATTAGACCTTCATTTTAAAGAAATTCCATCTCCAATTTTGCTGCTTTCTTGAAATATTCATATTTGAATCCAAGAAACATTATTGCAGTAATGACGCTGATGGCTTTTAGCTAAGGCAGAATGGAAGAATAGTTAAGAATACAAGACTCTGAAACCAAACTTTGCATTTGAATCCCAGTTCCACTATCCTGTGGGATCTAAGAGATACTTAACTGTTCTGAGCCTCAGTTTTTATAATTACAAAATGGGGGGTTAATAATAGTATCTATTTCAAGGGCTGTTGTGGTAATTAAATGCATAGCAACACTTAAAACACTATTATTTTGCGAGTGAGTAGCTACAAGCACCTCTGAAGAACTGCATGTCATGAGCTAGAAAACAAGGGAGGATATCAAGTCCCTACCAGCCTCTCCCCAAAATGGTCTGCGCCTCAAGGATATTGATTCCTGGTTGGAAATTCAAAACATGTACGCACACACAAAGAAAGCAGACAATCACAGGACAGTGTATATGCTTTATCCAGATTCATGTTCATTTACATAAAGTTTGGAACTATTAATCACTAAGGACTTGCAAATCCTTCAATACTAAATCTAGATTATTTTCTTAGGCCTGATAGGCAGAGCCAGCTGGATGTGTCTATACATTGAGAAATCAATTACATGCATTTTCTCCATGTTATCATAGATTATATTCTGTTTGGGATCTGACTTTGAGCAGAATGATATGTAATATAAAACCCTAAAATACACAGATATTTGGTCTAAGCTATCATCTATCTATCTATCCATTTATGATAGGTCTGCCTTATATTTTAAACAGACTGGCCCATTAATCAAACTTCTGAAAGGATATATAAAAATGTTTGTTAAAATATTTTATTGACACCAACATCACTCTACCTTTCTATGAGAAAGCAGCTTTCTACAATTTTTAAGTTTCATAGATTTATTAACTATAGTAAAGTAAAGAAAGAAAAAAATCTCCAACATAGTTCAAATTCAAAATAGAGAAAAAATTATTAGGAAAAAACATTAACAGTATTTCAATCTCGACAGAGTTGATAAAACTGTGAGATAAAAGAAATATATCCTTGGCTTTCAATACTTGCCTAGCATTGTGAATTAAGCACTGGATTTATAGAAAATCTGTTAATATATTTGTAAATCTGTAAATATATGTCTCCAAACATTCAATCTAGAAGATACTGACTTCTGCCCATCTGGTACAATTCTTTCTGCGGCAGACCTAATCACTCTGCTCAGTGTACAGAGAGGACCGGGACTTACATAGGGATGTAGTCTGTGAGTTACTAGTTGTTTAATCTTGACAAGTTATTTAACCTTCCCTCCCCTTAGGCTCTCTGTTACCACTCTACTCTATATAGCTTTCACTGTAACCCACCTCAAAGCCCTCCTTTCCAGAGAAGGGTGTAAATAAATAATTTTAAAAAGAAAAAGCAACTCTAGCCTAGATTTTTTTATTCCAAATTCCAAGGTCGTGATGATAGTTGAAAATATATTATTGTCCATTAAGAAATCAATTTAGTAATAAATATTCATTGATTTTATAATGAATGCATTTTAATTTAGGAATAATAAACAGAGATTTCTCAATTCTTAAGCATCGAGAGATTTAAAAACAGTAAGAAACACCATTTTATCCATTGTGGTAGGAATATACAGGCTGTGTTTATGGCATATTAGGAAAAATTTGGAAAAGCAAATATTCAGGATATTTCAGATAATTTCATAGTATTATTTTATTGTATTGACTGAGGTTTACAAAGAAAGCCCAAATAGATTATAATATATTATTTTAATAACATGTAGGTTGCAGAAAATCATGACTGTGAGGACAGGCTCAGGAGATATTGTGGATGGACCTAATAACATGTGTACTTTTTTTTTTTTTTTTTTTTTTCACTGTTGTGGCCTCTCCCCTTGCGGAGCACAGGCTCCGGACGCGCAGGCTCAGCGGCCATGGCTCACGGGCCCAGCCGCTCCGCGGCATGTGGGATCTTCCCAGACCGGGGCACAAACCCGTGTCCCCTGCATCGGCAGGCGGACTCTCAACCGCCGCGCCACCAGGGAAGCCTGACATGTGTACTTTTTAAATTCTTGCTTCCAATGAAGTCTTCAATCATGTGAATAATACCGGAATTTGGAATATGGTATTTTTCTAACAAAGATACAGTTATTTCTATTTTTGTTATTTTTTTTGCTGTACGCGGGCCTCTCACCGTTGTGGCCTCTCCCGCCGCGAAGCATAGGCTCCGGACGCGCAGGCCCAGCGGCCATGGCTCACAGGCCCAGCCGCCCTGTGGCATGCGGGATTCTCCCGGACCGGGGCGCGAACCCGTGTCCCCTGCATCGGCAGGCGGACTCCCAACCACTGCGCCACCAGGAAGCCTGATACAGTTATTTTTAATTAGGGAAAATTTACTAGCTAAATTTTGGACACATAAGTGATCATAAACTAAGTTTATGTATTTCTCTAAATTTATTTATTTATTATTATTATTTTATACAATGTTATTGACTTTATTCCCTGTGCTGTATGTTATATCCTTGTGACTTACTTATTTATAGTTGGTAGCTTGTACCTCTTATTCCCCTTCACCTATTTCACCCACCTCCACCTCCTTCCCCTCTGGCAGCCACTAGTTTGTTCTGTGTACCTGAGTCTGTTTCTGCTTAAGTTTAGATATCACTTTTTTTTTTTTTGCGGTACGCGGGCCTCTCACTGTTGTGGCCTCGCCCGTTGCGGAGCACGGGCTCCAGACGCGCAGGCTCAGAGGCCATGGCTCACGGGCCCAGCCGCTCCACGGCATGTGGGATCCTCCCAGACCGGGGCACAAACCCGTATCCCCTGCATCGGCAGGCGGACTCTCAATCACTGCGCCACCAGGGAAGCCCAGATATTACATTTTTTCATTTGATAATCTAAAATATTATTTCTATTATCAGTTAAAACAAATTTACTCCATTGGAAAATATGTAAAGATGTATTGAAGAAAAACAGGCATTTAAATTTGAGTAATTTTAATGTTTGGCACAAGAATTTTTCTAAATTTAAATGGTAGAGAGAGATTAACATTTCCTGTGCATTCTAGAAATTCTTTGACCAACACTTTTGACGATGACAAAATAACCTCCTCGGTAGGTAATATTAGATTGAAAGACATAAAGATCTCATATTTTGAATTTTAATAAAGGATGAAAACTTATTTCTCATTACACTTTGTACCCCTCATCATTGTACTTATGACAACTAAAACTAATTTATTATTTGTATACTTATTTATTGAACATTTATTTTTTCCACTAGACTCTGAACTCCATGAGAACAGAGATTATGCCTATTTTAATCCACACTGTATTTGGAACATAGTAATAATAATGACAATAGTGTGTTAACTTTTATTGAGTGGTTATTGTCAGACCCTTTTCAAGCATTTTATATGTATTATTGTAAAGTACATTTAATTTTATTTGTTGAGCTAATAAATCCAGGCAAAATGCCTTAAATTTATAGAATGAAGTTCAAAAGACTCTTTTGCCAAGCAGAATGCGGTCCAGGGTGAGAGGGCGTGTAAAGATCAGCTACTCCATATAAATGATGAAACCGACAGGCCACAGATGGCCAGTAGGCACATGAAAAGATACTCAACATTGCTAATCATCAGGGAAATGCAAATCAAAACCACAATGAGATATCACCTCACACCTATCAGAATGGCCATCATCAAAAAGAACACAAATAACAAATGTTGGCGACAATGTGGACAAAAGGGAACCCTCATACACTGTTGGTAGGAGTGTAAATTGGTGCAGCCACTGTGGAAAACTGTATGGAGGTTCCTCCAAAAACTAAAAATAGAACTACCACATGACCAGCAATTCTACTACTGTGTATATATCTGAAAAAAACCCCACTAATTCAAAAAGATAATGCACCCCCAACGTTCATAGCAGCATTATGTATAATTGCCAAGACATGGAAACAACCTAAGTGTCCAACAACAGATGAATGAATAAAGAAGATGGGGTATATGTATGCAATGGAATACTCTTCAGCCATAAAAAAGAACAAAATTTTGCCATTTGCAGCGATATAGATGGACTTGGAGAGCATTATGCTAAATAAAACAAGTCCAGAGAAAGACAAATACTGTATGATATCACTTATATGTGGAATCTAAAAAATACAACAAACTAGTAAATATAACAACAAAAAAAAGCAGGCTCACAGATACAGAGAAAAAACTAGTGGTCACCAGTGGGGAGGGGGTGGGCTATATTGGGGTGGGGCAGTGGGAGGTACAAAGTACCGGGTGTAAGATAGGCTGAAGGATGTACTGTACAACACGGGGGAATAGAGCCAATATTTTATAATAACTGTAAATGGAAAGTAAGCTTTCAAAATTGTATTTAAAAAAACCTGTAATGTTAAAGTTGTTTCATCAGAACACTTTGCAAGTATGTGCACATACATTTATGTTGTATTGGATATTAATTTCAATTGTTTTCAGCCACTATAAATCTAGAATTTTTTTAAAAAAACCTAGTTGAGGTTTTAAACTTCAGCTTGATTTTCCCTTTTCTTATGACCATGAAACATCTGTAGAGTTTGCCATATGGAAGTGTCTGGCTTTACTAATAGTCTTGTTTCTAAAAAATTATACGGGAACGTGTTTTGGCAAAAAAATCATGATTAATAAAATCATAGTAAATGTAATGTTTCAGAGAATACAGAATTTTGATCCTGTGGTTGGGGAAGTCTACTTCTGAAATATTAGAATTTTCTCACTGACTTTTTAAGAATTGTAAATTTTAAAAAATCACTTCCAATTTTTATAGAGTGAAAGTTTAAATATTCATTGGGTAAAGAGATCAGATGATAAGTAGCTTTGATTGAGCAACTCTCTTTACAACTCTCAGTACAACTCTGATCAGTAATAAATACTCATGCTATTATGGTGTCTAAAAAGTACGCCAGTAAGAAAGCACTCTGCATACAAGGAGAGGCTGAGTCGAGTAAGGACCTCAGAAAATGATCTCAGTTCTTGCAAGTTTAAAAGCAGTAGACTCTTGAGGAGAACTAAAACTAAGGGGTCTAGTACCGTCTTTCTTGCTATAAAATCCACACAAAGTTATTTAACTTTTATATCAGATGCCAAATACGTTAAGGCATCTGCTTCAAACAGTTACAGGATGCAGATAATGCATCTATTATCTTCATTGAGTTTCCCAATCAGAATTTATGCTATGATCCCTTTCAATAATCCCATGGTTTTAAACGTGATATCCCACCTTGCTGGAATATGATGCTTAGAAATCAAACAAAACAGGCTGAAACTAGTGAGGGATGAAGGTCTCAGTATTTGTTTTGTTCCAAAGAACTCCTTTTTCCATAACGAAATGAATTCTGTTGACAGCCCCTTATTCTTAGGGTCCTTCCTCTCTCCTACAAGGGCTGAGGAAGGTTTCTTAACGCTCTTTTGCCATCATCTTGGCTGCCCTCTGATTTCATGACCTTTGTGTTAATCCTTCTTTTTTTCCTATTAGCAAGTGTAAGCAGGCCAACTTCAAACGAACTGCAATAGGTCACGAGGTTTAATGGGCATAGAGATAATCATCTAAATTACATTTCTAGGTCTGATGGGCTAGACAGACTCAAGAGGGTGACTTTACCAGCAAATTTGCTGTTAATCAGCCAGGTTGGTGGGTCTGAGTATAGCTGCCTTTGCCTTCCTCCCCGAGGGGCTGGCTTGCATTGACTGATGAGTGAAGGCAGCTGCATTAACTTTCTTCTCCCACAAAATGTGTCGTGTCCCAAAAGGACATGAAAGTCAAATGTGGCCACAGCTCAAACACCAGACGCACTCTTTTCATCTCGGTGGAATTATCTGCCCTCTACTTGTAGATCGTGATCCTCAGCACAACAGTTGTTGCCGATTTTCACGATCTGTTAACACTTAGGAATTTTTACATTAAAGAACTTTTTTCTATATTTGTTTCTTGTAGCATCTAGGAAAATGCCATAACCTATTGTATATTTTTATTGCTGCATGATTCTTAACTTTAAAAGGAAGACAAAACATGGAATTACTCTAAAGATAAAAGGAACCAAAATAATTTTGCCTCTTAAAATTCAAAGACAAACATCCCTTTGGAACTGGCAGAGGGAACGTCATCATGAGTTGTTTTTACAATACAGGCTTATCCAATCTGGTTACAAATTTCAGCGTATATCAGACAAAAACAGCAGCCTTTCCTCTGATAGAGTATGGTGTTAGAATATATGTTTAACTGAAATGCCAAAAAAGAATGAACTGGAATCATTTTTAAATTAATCAATATGTTGAATATATAAATGAATATGATACAGTATCTCTCATCTCTATAACACTTTATAATTTACAAAAGCCCTTTTTATCCATTATCATTTTATTCTTAATTACAATCCAGTGAAAAAGTTTGGGGCAGATATTATTATTTACATTTTAAACATCATAGCAATTTTCTGTTAAGTGGCAATCTCAATGTCACTAAGGTAATAAGTGATAGAGGCAGCACGAAAATCCAGGTCTTCTGATGCCACACCCAATCCTTGTGTATAAATGAGTAACATTTCACAAAATGTGGTCTTCTGGTGGAATGCACTAGCGGTTTAAAAAAAAAAAGGCATTCACTCAATGAAGCCTTCTTGGCAGAGGTGGTGGGTAAATTGGGTTTATTCAATTAGCATTCTAAAGTGAAAAAATCAGATATACTGAACTGATTTAATAAGAAGGATGTTAGTTTGTCAAAATAGCTACATACATTACAATTCTTCTATAACCTTGGATGACTCTGAATAGCATGAAGTGTATAAAAGCCACAAATACAAGAAATCATATTTTGGCTTGATGCTGAAGAGACCATGTAGAAATTTAACAAACCAATGGAATACAAATGATTTAAATGAAAGCCAGAATCAAGAGAAATGTTGGATTTTATAAATGCCAATCTTAAAATATTTAAGACTTTGTCGAAACTGTAAAAATTTTACCTTCCCCACCCACTCACATACCAAAAAGAAGAAAAAGAAAGGAAGAATTTAGAAACTTTAGACTCAGTGGTGGTTAATTACACAGAGGACTGAAGTAGGATGAGGATGCATTGTGAACTCTGTGGTGAGGTCTCTAGAGATTGGGGACAGAATGAAAGAGAAGGAAATTAGAGTGTGGAGGGTATTCATTTCTAAGAAAAGGACTTTTTAATGAAGTACAGATTGGTCAGATGATTACTAAACATATCATCACTCTTTGATGACTGAATACTAGGAGGAATGGGGTAAAGACTATTTGAATATATTCATACAATAATATGTCACCAAACATGAATCTGGTCCATTGATGAGCACATTTTCATTACTGGTCAATTTAGAACTTTCAACTTTTTAATGTTTAACAAAAAGAAGTGGACTTTGGCTTTTAAAAGTTGCTTTTTATCCAAACAGAAACAAACAAAAACACAAAAGAAAAGAAGAAAAAAATACTTTTTGGATTCTTAAACAAAGCTTTTATCCAAAATATACTACTTTGTTTGGTATGTCTTTTACCTGATATTTGGTGTTTTCCTTTTTGTTTTGGTTCCTTTTTGTTTTCATAGATTTGAATTACGTTTAGCAAGGGCAAATAAAACTAAAAAACATCATCATTTATGTTATCAAAATAACCACTGAAATAATCTGATATAATGTTATATAAGCAAAACATGAATGCCTTTGACAATTTTGGAGAATTCAAGAAAAAACGTAGGAAAACGTCTTTGTTGTTTAGAATCACTTATAGGAAAGGTTAGAAAATATTAAGAAAATGAATAAATACACATTTGTGCCATAAAGAATACAGAGTGATCAATATAAGATTGAAAGTCAAGCTATGGGACACACCACTGAAGGCATTTATTTTGTTCCCTGAAAAGCTATCTCCCTGGTGACATTACCTAGAAATTAGTCTTTCCACACACCACAACAGGGTTTCTTGAGAAGTAAAGAAACTGTTTTTCTTATCATACAAATAAATGGACTACGGAAGAACCATATGGAAAAGAGAATGCACCTGAGTTGCATGATCCTAAAAGCAGGTGCTTTATATATGAGAAAGAAGGGCATACATTCTGATATTAAAAGGCAATGGTTCTCAGAGGGCAGTTCCTGGACCAGATGTCCAGGATCCGCATCACTATGAAACTTGTTAGACATGCAAATTCTGGGAACTACACTAGTCCTACTGAGTCAGAAACTGGGGCTGGGGCCAGCAATCTATGCTTTAACTAGCCTTCCAGGAGATTTCCACGCATGCTCAAGTCTAAGAATCACTAGTATAAGGAAAAGCAGTGATGCGAGAGGAGTGAAAGGACACTGAAGGCAGTTGACTATAGCAAGGACAGTGAGTCCTGGCAAAATGGTCCAACCCTTTCTGGGGGAGAGTATCATCATCCGGTACAAGCAATCGGCGACACTTAAGAAGCTAAGGTCGAGATGGAAGTGAACTAAAGAAGCATACTAGACTGGAGAGGAATGAGATGGCAAACCATGGGTCTAATCCTCCAAATCTGCTTTGGCACACAGCCCCCTTAAACCCTGGGCCAAATAGCCAGCAGTGGGACAGGCCCCAAGACATCTGGGAAAGGGAGTGATCACAGGGTCTTAATGAGCCCCTTGAATCAGACTTGTGATGTCCTAAACTTTTGCTCCTTGGTATTTAAAACACACACACAATGAAAAAAAAAGAGAATAGCATCTAGCAGTAAATTGAGACTGGGATAGCCTTCTAACTTTTCATTTATTTAAAATGTATAGATTAGTGAGGTTTTAAAAAGTCATCTGGTCCACCCCACCCTGTGATGCCTGAATTCTTTCTTTAATATTGCTCCCAAGTAGTCAACTAGTCTATGCTTTGGATACTTTGAAGAGAAACTGATTGCTTCTCAAGGGCACCTATTGTATTGTCTTTGGAAAGCTATAGGTATGATAATGCACTCACTTATATTGAACTGGTAGCTGTCTTCTTGCTGTTGTGAGGCTCAACAAAATACCAGAATTAGGGACATCTGTCATTTTTTTCACTGCCCATTACTCAATCTCTTCTTATTTAGGAGGAATCCTGTACTATGAAATCTGGGTACACCTGCTCCATCTGTCTAGTAAATTGGATGAGAACCTGTGACCTAAACTTGACAACTGGATATCCCACCCTAAGAATTTGAGTCTGGAGCAAATGACAAATAAGAAGGGACAGTTTAGAGGTTATCTATTGGCCCTGATGCTCAGCAGCAGTGGCAGAAGCAGCAGCCAGTGATGATGCCAGGAGGGGCATCCAGACCAGATGGTTCCCCTGGCGTGACACTGTCTGTGCCTTCTTCTACTTCCCTTGATTCCTATCTATTTCCTGGTTCTTTAGTCTTTCTGCAATAGCTCAGTTCTACAGGTTGTCAGGTATATTTTGGACAAGTTCCTTTTCCACTTAGGGTAGCCAGAATTGATTTCTGTTTCTTGCACCCAAGAACCTGTTAAAGTAGATTATGATGGAAGGCTGTGGGAAGTTGGGCGGGGGTAAGAAATAATGAATTTGACATTAGAGATGTTGACTGTGACAGAAGGTGGGTTATCTAAGTAAAAGTGGTTCATAGGCAGTTGGAGAAGTGGGTGGAGTCCATGAGGAGGGTTGAAACTGGAGGTAGGTAATTCATAGCCATCTTTAAAGTCCTAGGACTGGAAGAAATATTCTTCCAGAAGATGAACCCTATATGGAATTCACCCATCTCTCCTGAAAGAGTATTCCAATTTCTTTTGATAATTGTTTCTTATCCATAGTCAGCTATGAGCTTTGGGTGACTGACCTCTTACCAGTTCTAGAGATAGACCTTGTTGGCTTAAGTTAATCAATAGTTGGGCACAAAATCAAATCAGAGATAATGAGATTTGTGCAGATTTTGCAAGAACTTCTAGGAATGCGACATGAGGATATGAAGTCTACTATGGCCACAGACATGTGTAGATATCTAAGAGGACCTATAGTTGCCCAAGGGTTCCCAGGTGGAGTCTGAGGGAGAAGCAACAACCAGTATGTACACCAGTGCGATGAAGAGGAAACGGTGACACCATTTAAGCACTGAAACAGACTTCACCTGAAGCCAAAAATATCTCTAGATGTTTTCAGTTACATCAGCTAGTAAATCCCCTTTATCTTTATTTATTTATTTTAAATGATAGTATTTTATTTAATTAATTAATTTATTTATTGGCTGCGCCATGTGGCTTGTGGGATTTTAGTTCCCCGACCAGAGAGAGAGCAGAGTCCTGACCACTGGACAGCCAGGGAATTCCCCCTTTAAAATGCAGTTCAAGTTGGGTTTTTAACATTAGCAACATAAACTGTTCTCACCATTAGATCCCTTCTCTTCACCTCCCAGTCTTCCTTCCCACACATATTAAGTTTATCATTTGTAATATGAGTAAAGCAGGTTATATCAGAAGGCACAAACTGACAGTCTGAGTTGAATCTGATCATAGAATTTTTATTTATTTGTTTGTTTGGTTTGCAGAGGGTCCCTTTCTAAAAATTATCACCAACGTATAAAACTTGGTGGGGGGGGTAGGGCTTCCCTGGTGGCGCAGTGGTTGAGAGTCCGCCTGCCGATGCAGGGGACACGGGTTCGTGCCCCGGTCCAGGAAGATCCCACATGCCGCGGAGCAGCTGGGCCTGTGAGCCATGGCCGCTGAGCCTACGCGTCCAGAGCCTGTGCTCCGCAACAGGAGAGGCCACAACAGTGAGAGGCCCGCGTACCGCAAAAAAAAAAAAAAAAAAATTGGGGGGGGGGGTCTTCCATTAAAATCCAAATATTTGGTTTCTTTTGAAGACTCAGGAGATCTGACAATACTGAGCCAGAATTCCAAAATGTCATGATCATCTTGAGCTGAGTAGTTGCTGTTCACTTTGAACAAGGCATATACTTTCCATTTTCCACAGTGCCTACCACTTCGTATTGCCTCACATTGGACTAATTCTGTCACATACGTTACCCACCTCTGAAAGGATTTGTGTTTGCAACACTTTATGGTCAGTGAGGTCTGTCCAGGCCTCTTAAGTTATTTCATTTAAGTAAAAGGTAAACAAATGCAAACAAAATGCAGTGAAACTGCCAATCTTGAAAGAGGAACTAACACACACTTGGAAGCCTAATCACACTCCGTATATCAGGCTTATAGGAATTTATTTGGGGCAGAACATGATTCCTGATAATAGGCATTTTATTTCATGGCTGAGCAGGTTTCCTCACTTGTCATCTGGGGCACAAATATCTCAGTGGGTTAGGAGCAGCTAATTAAATAACAATGAATATCATGAGCTTTAAAACCAGACAGACCTGAATTTAAGTCCTAGGTCTGCCCCGTGTTTGCTGTGATGATAGTGCCTATCACATACGGCTGTCACGTATAAAAGTGATAAAATATGCCAAGAACAGAATGTGGCATGCAGGCATTTATTATGGTAGACTGCTGTACTGTATGAGCTTATTCCAATAGAGTATGATAGTTCTGATTGAGGACTTTCAACTTCTAAGGTATAAATAAGAGCTAATTTTATTTTTTCCAATAACTACAACTGTCATGCTCCATTGACTAATCTATCCCCTGTCTTAATGGGCCTGGATCCCTTAATGATATTAAAGCTCTGTATCATTACACTTCAGTCATTGTCATTTATAAAAAGTCTCATTTTCATTAGAAAGGTTAAGCCTTTTCACTAAAACTTTAATTTTATACTACACCCAAAGCTTTCCCAAGGGAAGGTTAGACTTGTAGCTCCTGCAGCTCATGATGGGTTTAATTCTAAGATGGCCCTTACAGTTCTTGGCCCCTGGTGTATATACATGTTCTTCCAGTTATTCAAGAAAACACTAATCTAGGTGTTGCTTTGAAGGGATTTTTGCAGATGTAATAACGTCCCAAATCAGTTGACCTTAAATTAGGGAGATTAAATCTGGGTTTAGAGATCTGAGACAGGGAAGACAGAGAGAGAGAAAGAAACGAATCTGAGAGGGATTCAAGATGTGGGAGATTATCCATTGCCAGCTCGGAGTTGGAGGGAACCACATGGCAAGGAATGCAGGCAACCTCTGGGAGCTGAAAGAAGCCCTCGGCTGACAGGTATCAAGGAAACAGAAACTTCAGTCCTACAGCTGCAAGGAACTGAATTCTGCAACAACCTGAATAAACTTGGAAGCCAAGTCTTTCCCAGAGCCTCCAGCCAAGCATTCCATCTGACCAACACCTTGGTTTCAGCTTTCAGCTCCCGAGCAGAGAAACTGTCCCTGGATTTCTGAGCTACCAAACTGTGAACTAGTAAATGGATGTTGTAATTTTTTTAAATTTTTATTGAAATGTAACTGAATCACAATGTTGTGTTAGTTTCAGGTGTACAGCAAAGTGATTCAGTTATCCATCTATCTATCTATACACACACATATATTTTTATATTCTTTTTCACTATAGGTTATTATAAGATATCGAGTTTCGTTCCCTGTGCTATACAGTAGGTCCTTGTTGGTTATCTATTTTATACGGATGTTGTTTTAAGCTGATAAATGTGTGATAATTTATTACAAACAAATAGAACACTAATACCAGGAGGTTGGAGGTAGTGGATGAGATACTCTCTCTCGGGCTTTCCTAAACTCACTCCTCTTGATCTGAGCCAGGAAGAAGGAAAGGGGAAGAGAAATCTCCTCTTCAGTGCTCATCATTGTTGACCTAGCTCATTGTCTACACTTGATGTGGATGGAGGTAGCCTCAAATAAGTGCTGATGATGAAGCAGCTGCCTAGAGCACTGAGTCTCAGCTACCTTTTTCAGCTGAGCTCATTTACAGCCTAAGGTACCTAGTTGTCTCATGCTGGGTCCCTGATTAGCCTATAGAAGAACCTAGGTTTTTCTACCTTCTAAAGCTTCAACACTGGGGGCTATGGCTTGAGACAGATATATCTCCAGGCCCTGAGATATACCTCTTGGTATAGATATAGTTCTAGGTCCTTGTCCTTTCTTAGCCTCTGAACCTCACCAACTACAATATCTCAGAAAGCTCTTTCTCCTTCTAGTAGTACAAGGCCATTCTGCAAGCCATGTAACTAAGCAGACATCCAACTGGGTAAATAAACACCTTTCTCTCCTTGAAATCATCTCCAAACTTTGAAGACGATTCCTTCAGAGAGACGAAATCATGGACACCTTTCTCCACTAGAAGTGGTGGGAAGTAGGTAGCCTTACTTCCAGAGCAATGCATTCCCCAAACGTCAACTCTTCTCTTTCTCAGTCCTTTCATACCTCTCTTGATGCTAAGTATGGGAGAGTCAAAGGCTAACAAGGAGGCTTTCTTTTTACTGAGGCAAGAAGTGTTTAGAAACTTTGCATTATTTAGTTACCTTCAGGGGCAAGAATGATGCCAACACTATTCTCCTACGAATGTAATGATGCATTTTAACATTTTTGAAAGGTTGTATCCATATGACCTAGAGCATAACTTAAAAAAACAGAACATATATTTTGTATTTAGCTTGGAAGTATCATTTAATTTTACAAATATTAATTAAGAATCTTTCTAGGCATCGTACTAAGTGGGGTGATTAAAGACCTAGAATTTGGCCTGAAGAAACGTACTCTGCATGTGTGTATGCATGCAAACACCCATGCACATATGTGCATGTAAAAGAGAGAGAGACAAAGAGAGAGAATGAGAAGGAGAGAGAGAGGCAGAGAGATAGTAGAGACATAGAGCCTAAGTTCCAGGAACAGACTGTTAGCTAAGTATAGTGTTATAAGAAAGATTTACCCACAAAGGTTTCACCACTTTGAAGAATACTGTGCTAATGGGTAGGGGAATTCGCTCTGTTTAAAATAGGATTTGAATGAGGTTCTGAGTGCTCCTTCTGGTACAAAAAAATAAGAGATTCATTTAAAAAATACATTAAAAAATACATTTAAACCAAACATTTCAAGACTTAAACATGTGTATTCCCTCAAATTCTTTCCTGGTGTAATGAAGCCATGTACTTGGCCTAATGGATCCATGTACTTCTGTTTGGATTTTTTGAAAAAGCAAAACAAAACAAAATGCGAACAAACAAACAAATACAAACTTTTGGTCAAGGCCCTCTTTGGCCTCCCCCAGGGCAGGATCGTTACTGAAAAGTGACCAACCTTCTCCACCCATGGATCCTCGGGGCAGTTTTGAAAAATCCGAGTTTCATAGATGTTTTTACTCTTTCTTGGATGTAAAATTTAAACTTTATACCATTTTTATAATACCTAATAAAAAGTGAAACCTTTATTCTGTGGGTCTGCAAAAGCAACTCTTGAAGTTGGATGTATCTATCAACATACTTATTAAAAAGCATTTTTTTCCCTACAGTTTTGGAGAGAGTCTGGAAACCAATGTCAGTATGGCTTAGATATTCATAACTATTTACACATGTTTCAGTAACAAAATATATTTGGGGGGGTTGGCACTTTACTTTTAGGATTTGAGGCAGCTGGAAATTATTATCATTATGGGCAAAAGTGTTCTAACTAGATAATGGTGTTAAAAAGAATATAATATTCCTGGAATATTACTTCTAATATACCGCACCTATTATTTTATTAAGTTATTTAAATATGGATTGGCTGTTGTCTGGTCAGTTACACACTAAGATATCTAAGTAAATAGATATCTCAGAATTAGTATCAAATAGAAAATGACTGTGGTTTCCTATTATTAGTATTATTACTGTTACACAGAGAAACCCTAGTAATCATTTTAAGGGCTTGATAGTTAATATTCCACATATTGCAGAGACAAATTCTAATTAAATATTTAAGAAATAGGACATTGTTTCCAATCATGATGCAAGGTATCAAATACCTTGGAGATGTATAAAAATTCTTTTCATATTCGCTTATCCAGGGGAAAAGAAACGATGATTAATAAGGGATTCTGTGCCTCCCAGAACCTGAAGTGTTTCTTCTAAGGAGTTAGACTATGTTAAGAGCCAAAGGGAAGCTAGGTTCAAAGGAAATTCATCTAATATTTGTGCTCTGGTTATGAAAGGGGGTGAGAGGCTGATCATTAGTGGCATGTGGCCAGTTGGCAGGAAGGCTGTGGGCCAGACTGAGGGGTTAGTGTGATCACAGATGGACTTAGCATGGGAAAGAGGATGCCAGAGAGTCCCAGGCAGTGCGTGCTATTTTGGGGGCTTTATACGAATCATTATTTTCTCATTCTGTGCCAGTATTGACACAGACAAATGTATTTGTTCACTGGCTACTGAAGATTTGCAGATTACCAAAGTAAGTCTCATTCTTGGAGACATCACTGACAGAGGATTTTTTAAAATAATGCTTTATATTACCTCTAAATATAATGCCTTCCTTTCATCAAGAGGATATATTTTTTAATATCAAGAGGGTGCCAAAAGACTTAACAAATAAGGGTGTGGAATAGTAGGGTACATATTCTAAAGAAGAAATAGAGACCTCTTTTTATTCGAGGAGAATGGTCAGTAAATTTGCAATCGATCATTCATTTGATAAATTTAGAAATAGCAATTTTGCATTAAAGACTTTCTTGAGGATGGAGAACTGGCTCGAGGAACTCAGGAACCATGTCTAGGTCTGGATTCCAACAGCTCCTCTACATAGGGTACAACTGCTCACTGCCAGGAGGTTTGATAACCAGCCCATGGGTTCTCATCCTCACTCTGCACTGACTGGCAATGAACCTTGGTAATTTATTGACTATAAGCCTTGGCAAATTATTGAGTTTTATTTGTATCCAGGGTGAGGAGTTAGACATCCAAGATCCCCCCCAACTCTAAAGTTTAATGTGGCACATATATACAATGGAATATTACTCAGCCATAAAAAGAAATGAAATTGAGTTATTTGTAGGGAGGTGGATGGACGTAGAGTCTGTCATACAGAGTGAAGTAAGTCAGAAAGAGAAAAACAAATACCGTATGCTAACACATATATATGGAATCTAAAAAAAAAAATGTTCTGAAGAACGTAGGGTCAGGAGAAGAATAAAGACACAGAGGTAGAGAATGGATTTCAGGACACGGGGAGGGGGAAGGGTAAGCTGTGACAAAGTGAGAGAGTGGCATGGACATATGTACACTACCAAATGTAAAATAGATAGCTAGTGGGAAGCAGCCGCATAGCACAGGGAGATCAGCTCAGTGCTTTGTGACCACCTAGAGGGGCGGGATAGGGAGGGTGGGAGGGAGATGTAAGAGGGAGGGTTTATGGGGATATATGTATATGCATAGCTGATTCACTTTGTTATACAGCAGAAACTAACACACCATTAAAAATAAATTAAAAAAAATAAAGTTTAATGTGATGTTGGAACACAAGATTCACAAATGTCATAAAAATGAATATAACTCCTGCCCACAGAGCTACTGGTCAGTCCTACAGCTAGAGATGTACTCAGCTACTCACACACCCCTCCACTGGCATCTGCCTCATTTACAGCTTTGGCCCCTGAAGCCCTTCCCCGCTATGATATCCTCAGTTAAGAAGACTTTTTCCCAAGTTTTACTGAGATATAACTGACAAAGAGGATTTCTGAAGGTTCCCTGTAACCTAATCTCACTTGTAAACTTTCTTTTATAGAAAAAAAAAATGACTACATGATCCAAACAATAACCTACAAATTAACATTTGGGGTCAAAGCATTTTGGAAAACATATACTTATTTCAGCAATCTACTTTTGGAGTGGAGCGGAGTGCCTAAGAGCATATCTTGTAAAGTAGCAGAGTTCTGGAACCAGGCTGCCTGGGTTCAAAAACAGACTCTGCTACTCTAAGCTATGTGACCCTGGGCAAGTTCTCTGGGCCTCCATTTCTCCATCTATGGAATAGGAATTATCAAAGTGTCTACCTTCTAAGGGTTTTGCTTTGAGAATTGAGTTAATAAATGTAAAGCAATTAGAATACGCCCGGACACACAATAAGTGGTGGAAAAAATGTTAGATACTACGCATCTTAAATATTCTCAAAAGAGACAAATTTCTAATCTGTGAAGATGTATTAACATTTGGGAAATATCCAAAAGTCATTTGGAACAAATTCTGATTTTTAAAAAGTGGGGGAAAGTTTAGCAGTTTGGGTTGAAATTATGATGTGTATATAGAATGAGACTTGTTTTCTCATTTAGATTATTATCAGGTATAAATAAGTTTATTGTCTTTTGAAATGATGGCTTTCAAAATGATAGTCCTTCTTTTAAAAAGAGATTATACATACTAAAATACTAAATTATGGTTATACCTTGTGCCTGATGACACAAAGGTATAATCTTTGTCCTTTGCTGTTCATTTGTAAAAATGGCACAGGGAACATTGAGTTCCTTATCTTTAATGGAATCCACCAGAAAGATATTGCCATGTTTGGCAAAGAAATACTTCCCCTCTTTTTTGTTGAAAACTCTTGAATTCTCAGCTTCTCAGCTGAGATTGCTAAAAAGATGACATACAAAATTAATCATGCAACTATCAAAATTAAAACACATGTTCAGGGCAAATTTTACACTCAATTCTGGAATTTTGGTTTTAGCACCTTCGCTACAAAATTTATAGTATAATTTAGCACAGGCGGTTTGTTCTTCAAATCCCTTCACATGTTTACATCTTGTTAAGTCAAAATTTAAATATAAGCAATTTAAAAATCTCCAAATAATTTTGCTAGACCTCAATAGAAAAACATAAAGCCTGTTTTAAACGTTCCTCCTTTACCAACCTGAAGACATATTTGATTTATCTGCCTATTTCTCTTTTGCAAACATGTATACTGAGCTCCTCCTGTGCCCAAGCACTATTTGAAGCTCTTCACGATATTAACTCAGGTTTTCCTTAAAACCACCTTATGGGGTCAGTACTGTTATATCCATGACAGATGAGAAACTTTCATAAGGTCTCCAAACACGCACGTGACGAACTGCAACTCAAACCCAGACAGCATAAATAATGTTTTGATGAAAGTATTTGAGAGGTTATTTCACTTAAAGAAAATGTTTCCCTCCCTGTTATTTCTAAAACCTTTGAAATCTGGGTCTCTTAACTTTATCAGGAATTTAATTTTAAAATAACCTATCAGGTCAAGAATTCCACATGCAAAATTTATATTCCAAATCATTAGGTCTGGAAAGATCATCCTGAAGCATTTGGGAGGTGAGAGGGAGGGGAGGCAGAGGAGGTGAAAAACCCCGCAAAGTCAGTGAAAGTCTGCACCACATTGTTGAAGAATGAGGTTCTGAAGAGTCGGGGGGCCAGTGGGGTGGAGAGGTCTGATGGGCTTTGAAGAGTGAGGTCATGCTCAGTGTTTTAAACTCATTAGTCCTGCCTAAAAAAAAAAGGATGTGGGTAAGAAAGAAAAAAAGAAAGACAAATTAGCAGGATTTTCAAAAGAAATTAAATATGTCAGGCAGCCAGGGGTCCTAACTCTGCCTCGAGGGAACATGTGTCAAACCAGCTTGTAGTTCTGCAATGGGTGAAACCGTCTGCAAGAAATACCCCATCCCTCATTCTTGTTCCTATAACACACGCCTATGGAAGGAAAGGTTAGAGTTGGTCAATTGCATGTGGAAATTTTCTCCACATCACCTAATTGAGACACGGGGCCAACCTTTCTCTGAACAAAAAACCAATCTGGTATAGCCTGCTGAAAGAAAGCACAGCAATGGCTTTGACTAATGAGGACAACTGTAACTGCCCAAATGACGTATTATTAAATTTCGTCCCCTGGACTACCACGACCTACAACTCACAACCACTTTCTGAGCCCGGGAGCAGAAAGCAACGGTGAGGAAGCGCTGCACAGATGTTTATTTCTAAGGCAATATTAGATTTGGTGGCACTCTGAAAACTATAATAATTGCTGATTCTCTGTGCTCACAGAGATCATTGAAAGACTACACATAATTCCAAAATGTACTATTGTTATATAGATACTAATTTCTTTATCATTAGGACTATAAATCAAATAATATATGGCAATAGCACAGTTGCTGGGACAAAGTAGGTGCTCAATAAACTGAATTACAATCATGTACATTTATGCCAGAAATGAAACTGTCCTTATTATGCTTGTTGCTGCTAAGGATCTTCTGCTTCAGATTATGAGTTACTAGAATAAGAATTTTTTTTAACCTGGGCTTTTCCATATCTCTGAAATTGTACACAGCATTGGCTGTGATTGTACATTATTCCTTGAGACGAAGGGTCAAAACTTTCATGAGATATTCAAAAGGGTACCTGCTTCCTCCAAAAGATGAAGAATCACTGGCTCAGAGACATCATTTGCCTTCCCTTGTCTTATACAGAGCCAGGCTCTGTTGTCTGATGAAGCCAAAAATGTCTTTTTAAAAATAAGTCATGTTCTAGACTTGCTTTGGAGTGGGAGGAGGACTTATAAAACTGCTCACCCTAATACCCAAGGTCTCTCCTCTCTCTCACTACCACCCTCACTATTCTGGTGTGTAACTTTGCTAGAGTTAATCTGGACTTGAGAAATGGGTAAGAAAATGGAGAAGGAGAAATTAAAGATCTAGGGATCCTCTGGAGCCATTAAAGCCCCCAAAGTGGGTATTTAGGAATTGGAGTTACCAAAAAGGGACTCTGTTTATCTGCTTCTCTTTTAACTAAACTTCCTTCAAAGTTTCAAATGTCACATTTGAAATGCGGTAAATCTAACAGAATATATTATTTAAAAACCTCCCAGGTTTTTTCTTTTTCTATTTCCCCATCCAATAATTCTGAAATTAGAAGACTAATTCTTAGAATGTCAAAACATAAACTTCAAACGAACATGACTGTATACATTAGAAGGTTGCACTCAGGGAAACCTCTGGATGCTGTCGGAAGCCAGGAAGACCCGATTCTCTTGCACAGGGTCTTGGTGCTGCTGCGCTAACGGTAGTAAAAGTTTGTTTCTTCTTGTAAAAGAAGCAGATGTGACTTGGAGAAACATGGAGAAACAGATGTGCTGAGCAAACGTTTTTATTTAAGCGGTAATTTGTCTGACCATAAGTTACAGTAACTCAGAGGTGAGTGTTTAACATAACTCGTTTTCACCAACTCAGAAAGATAATTTATAGAAGCACTAAAAGAGATCATGAATTAAAGAACACACCCCTCTCGTCTTTGCCTGCTTTTTAAGAAAACAATGTTACACAAAATTCCCAAGCCTTTGGTGTCTGTGAAGGCTTACCGGGCACTGAGGTAGCCTCTGCGTTCAGAACGTCTGGGTGTGCAAACTGCTCGTGAAAATAGCAGATCATTCCCCTGGGTGCTACATGGGCTCATGAAGAATGCCGGTAAAGGGTTGCGCAGCCTTAGCACACAGAACATGAAACAACCGCAGAAGGCTAAGTGCTGAAGTCAAGGGCACTTAAGAAGACTTGAAAGAGTGCCTACAATTGAGGTCATTGCTAAGGAAATGGAGGCCTCTGCTGCAGATCCTGCAGAGGAAAGTAGAAGACAAGAGCCAGTTCTCTACCAGGCGCAGTGACAACCGTGCCTACAGCACAAACTACTTTTAGCAGTCCAGGAAAACATCTGAATCTCCTTTAAATTTAGAAGAAAAAAAATGAAATTTTAGGTCCAAGTCTCTATTCTCTATAGAGATGAGTCTTTATAGAGATGGATATTAATATATTCATCATTATATCAACACAGTGGTAAAATACAATTTTAAGTATTTTTTTTTCCTGAAAGAAGGGGTCCACAAAGGCAAAAGTGCCAGGACCCATGAGCCTCAGGAATGCAACCGTGTGGAACAGCCCAGGTCACTCACTGTCTTTTCTAACTCCCAACTCATCATTCCTGTCCTGATTCCTTTATAATTCCAGAATTTCTCGGTACCATAGGCTCCTACTTCTTTTGCTGTCCTCTTTCTTTCCTAATCTCCTTCTCTATACACTTGCAGGAAAGCCCTAGAGGGGCATCGGGACCAAGAGTTTTCATGATGGTGATGACGACGATGATGCTTATTCAACCTTGACCGAGCACTTGATCATGTACTAGGCTTGTGGCAGAACTCTGCATTAATTATCTAGTTGAATCCTCAGACTGGTGCTATAAGATAGGTTCTATTACTAGTTCTATTCTTAAAGATAAGAAAACTGAAGCTTAGGGGAGCTTATAAGCCTTGCACTAGGAGACACAGCCAATGAGGGCAGTTAGAAGCAGAGCCGGGACCACAGTCAGGCTTCTCTGACACTGATTATAAGCATGAGCCTTCGAGTCCACAGCTTTTAACCACTAGGTTAGGAAAATGGCCTGAGATGCTTTGTTAAGTTGCAGTTTGCCCTGATAAAATAATTTCCACAGAGAAAAGTGACTCTCATCCTATTTATAGAGCAAGAGAATATTCTGACTTTTACAAAGGAGACATTCTTTTCTACATGTTTAAGAACTAAGTGCAGTATTCGATCAAAGCATTCAGGAGCCTACTTAATTTTCACTCATTAAAGGCAGAGAGATATCATAGGAATTCGTCAGAGGTGGAAATTTACCCTTGAAGAAACTGTTCATGATGCCCTTGAGAAATATCACCAAAATATACAGCATTTAATATAAAATCTAAATAAATATAAAATATAAATAAATTAATATAGGTAGAAATAAATTAATTAATGTATAAATAAATATAAAAATATAAAATACTTAGCCTAAGACTTAGTTTCCTCGGAAAGAGGGTAGGGTGGAGTAGATAATAAAAATTAGCTACATTATCTAATCTGCTTGTGAAGATTAAATAAGAGTCTGAAAGGCAGGATTTTTTTCCCCTTGATGACTGTGTCACTGAAACACTGTCAAATTGTCAGCTCCACAGCACAGCCTTCTCACTGTTATAAAGTATGCGTGAAGAAAGTTTTGAAAAAATGTACTGTGGATATTTTAATAGAAACAATAAGGTAGTAAGGTGTGTTAAACAGTGAAAGCAATTAATTGGAAATTGTTCTAATTCTGTAATCAAGCATAACATTAAAAAAAAGCCTTTGCACTAGAAATCATTTTAACAATGAGTAGAAATAATAGTATTCTGGCTAAGTAGAATTCTAATATGTAAACTATTATAACCTGATTTAAATATTGGATACCAATATAGTCAGATATTAGGATATATAAGGTGTCTAGTAAAATATTAGATATTAGCTCTAAAACTTTCCTCATAGGTAGACTCTCAATGGGAAGACTCTGCTATCTGATATTACTCACCAAATAAAGATTATGAAGATCTCAGAATTTTGCAGTGACTCCAGAACATTATAAAAATTATCACTGTACATGACCACAGAAACAAATTTAGTTAACTAAATTTTAACAAGTTGAATTCTCGCTGAATGAGAGCTTCCCCAAAAGGTCAATTAGATTGTAAGTGTGAGGAGGGTTTTAGATTCTATGGTCCAGAGTAATGATTAAGGGGATAGATTTGCGTCAGACCCGTATTCAAATTCCACCTTTGCCACTATTACATATGTTATGTAGAAAGCCTGGACAAGCTTTCTAACTGTTCTAACTATTCTAAAGTCTTAGTTTCTTTGTATGTTAAAAAAAGGGAGGGGATAAAAAAATCATCTGTTTAGGGTTGTGGAGAACACTAAGTAAGGTAGGAAGGAAAAGTGCTTAACATGATGCCTGGCACATAATAAAAGTTCTATAAATGTTGCACAACTACTCCTCCTCCTTCTGCGGCTGCTGCTGTCCGTGTCTTCCCCTATAGCACATGGCAAATTTCTAAGAGCAGAGTGCAGAGCAGTTACTTAATAAACAGTTGCTGGTTGGGAGCATTTCACTACAACACAGACTCTACTGTTGAAAAATTCTCACATTCCTCTGGTATACTGACGTAAACAAGGTATCTAAAAACCACTAAAATGAGTGTTTCAAGGATACTACAACTTTGGAATCGAACAAATTTGTATTAAGCAGTCATTGCTAAATGCTATTCTCTTCTTTTATTATGGACATTTGCTAACACACAACTATCATATGAGTTGTTTTATAATTGTCCTTATGTGTTGTTGGAAATGTACAAAAAATAAATGGGAACATTTTATAAAGCATTTCCAAATGCTATAACAGGAGTCATTCACACATCATTTAATAACTCAGCATCTAGATTGCTAATTAGTGTTTCTGTAAAATAAAGCAGCAAATACCAGTTTTAAATGTGTAGCTAAATGCTGGACGCATCATTCTTTTAAATGGTATTTTTTCTTTCTTTGGTATTTTCCCTTTCTTTATTAATTGAAATGTATTTTAAAATGAAAGCTGCTTCTAGCAAATGGATCCATGAAATGTAGTCTCCTATGGTTTTGCCCTATGACCTTTCTGCAGATTTTATTTATGACTCTATCTGGCACAACACTTTGGAGGCAAAATGTATATGAGACCACAGATCATCTGTGCAAATCAATTTCTGTGGATGCTCTATTGTTATCCATGTCAAAACTTTTTGATTTGGAAGGAGATATTAAAAGAAATATTTCCCCATATGTATTTTAATTTCCTTAGAACATAAATATATCTTCTTAATTCCTATGCATGACATATTCCAGCAATAATAACAGCTTATTACTATCTAAATCTTTCTCCCTAACAGCAAAACATTATGCTATTTATGGATAAATCAACATGAAATAGTCTAGGTATGTTATTTGACTTTTTATGTTTCATTAAGAATCATGTTTTCTATAATTGAATGCATACTTCTGATTATAATTACATTAGACAGAAAAGATGGCAAATTAATGAGTAGAATAAAGAGCTCTCAGAGTCCTATCACTGACTACAGAAATGATTAAAAATATAAGGCTGAAAACAGATAAGAATAATTCTTCAACATTCAACTTTGAGGGATTACCTTTAAACTATTCATACCTCTAGTAAATCCACTACAGATTTACTAGCTTTACTAGTAGAAAGTAGAAAAGCAGGATGTCTTATTGATATACATCAGTGGTTCTCACTGATTCTCAAAGATGTCCTCTGAGGGGCTGATTTTGCCTGGGGAGGGGCGTACTACTGGAAATCTAGTGGATGGAGGCCAGGGATGCTGCTCAACATACTACAGTGCACAAGACAGCTCCCCAGAATGAAGATTATCCAGCCCCAATATCAATAATGCTGAGGTGAGAAGCCTTGGTCCAAATCTGGTTGTTTTATATCAGTCATGTAAATTAGCCCTTTCTCCCTCACTGATAATAAGTAAACTAAGAAAGAGTTGCCTCTACAGCTACCATATGCAAATTCCAACTGGCGATATAATTAGAAACAGACACTAAACTCAAATAGTTAATTATGGCTAAGTAGGTACTTAAAATGTTTGATTATGTAAATAATGTGGAATGTCTATTAACAAATTAATTAAATTATCTTATTATTCACCAAATTGTCATAGTAATTGGTTTTTTAATTGACTGGTATACCTTATATTTGCTTTCCTCTTCACTGTCAGTCTTTTGGTTAAATAAGAAAATGAATAGTTGATGTCCAGAAGGTGAGAGAATGGGGGAAGGAGAAATTAGGAAACTTGATTAACTGTAAATTTGATTCTCCTCTTTTGGTTACTTGAAGGTGGACTGTTTATTATGTTTATTTAAAATTTAATAATGGAGTCCATTAGGCCAAATCTAATTTGAAATGTAAGAAGGAATTATAATTTTCCCTCTTAATCAACAAATAAAATATAATTAAGGTTTAATCCATTTCCTTTTAGCTTGCCATGTATATAGGCTTTGGGGAATCAAATACATGTATAACAGTCTATCATTTAATGTGCAGTAGTTCAACTCTGGATTTCAACCTTAAAAATATAACGAAGGCACTATAGTTGTTGGAAAAAAAAAAAGAAAAAGAACAATTTGGAAGGCCAAAAATTTGATAGAAGATTAGAAATGTTATTCCTCACTTTTTGTATTCTACACTTCACCATAGCATCAGTTTGCGATGAGACCTAAAGACTCTAATGAGATTAAGCATAAAAGATAAATAAGGGAAAGGTCTCTGACTAGAATTTTAACTGGAGCCCATGGTGAGAAAATCCTACCTCTGCTATTGAATCCTCCCAGTTCCCGAGGACTCTCATGCCTAGTTAAGTGTCTAAAACAATCCCATTATTCATTCATTATCTTTTCACTCATTTTACGGTTTCTAAAAGGAAGGCTAAAAAAATAGTAGTACTTATTAGACACTTTTCCATTTTATATACTAGAGTACTGCGGATGGACCACCCATATAAACTTTAAATTAAGACCTTCTGGAAAGGACTCTTATAAATGACTGGAATACTTTTCTGCAATCATCTGTAGGATATATCCCACAATAATTTTCTAATATTTTCCTTGATATTATAGTAACACATTCCTAATATAACCTATTGCCTAAGTTAATTGTATGATAATTAACTTCTTTCTGATCAATATATTGGAGAAGGGAGGCATGTCTTGGAACATATTACATACTTCCCCACTAATGTATTTTTCTTATATTATTGAGGTATAATTTATATTTAGTATACATAATTTATATATAGCCAAACATACTTATAAGTATTACAAACAGTTAATTGCACAAATCTCAAGTACACAATTAATTAAATTTTTATACATCTATCACCACCTGGTTATATATGTAACCACCACCAGATTAAGATATAGGACATGGGCTTCCCTGGTGGCGCAGTGGTTGAGAGTCCGCCTGCTGATGCAGGGGATGTGGGTTCGTGCCCCGGTCTGGGAAGATCCCACGTGCCGCGGAGCGGCTGGGCCCGTGAGCCATGGCCGCTGAGCTTGCGCATCCGGAGCCTGTGCTCTGCAACGGGAGAGGCCACAGCAGTGAGAGGCCTGCGTACCGCAAAAAAAAAGATATAGGACATTTGCCCAAAAAGTTTCCTCATGCTTAGAAGCTCCCACACCTTCTAGGTAACAACTGCTTTGATTTCTATCACCACAGATTAGTTTTGACTGTTCTTAAACTTCATATAAATGAATTATAGTATGTCTTTTTATGTCTGGCTTCTTTTTCTCGACATAATGTTTTGGAGATTTACCCATGTTTGTGTGTATCAATAGTTAATTTATTTTTAAATGTCTCAAAAGTATTACATTGAATTTGTTTATCTCTTTTCTTATTAAACTTTTTCTAGCTTTTAGATTTTATAAGCAGCTTTTAGGTTTTATACAACTGATATGAAGATTTCTCGTGCTTAAATGAAAAGAGCTATCAAGCCATGAAAAGACGTGGAGGAAACTTAAATGCATCACTAAGGGAAAGAAGCGAACCTGAGAAGCTACATACTGTATGATCCCAACTGTATGACATTCTAAAACAGCTAAAGCTATGGAGACAATGAAAAAAAATCAGTAGCTGCCAGGGGTTGGTAGGCAGTGGGAGAGATGAATAGGTGGAGCACAGAAGATTTTCAGGGCAGTGAGAATACTTTGTATGATTTTACAATGTTGGATCCATGTCATTATACATTTGTCCCAACCCATAGAATGTATAACACAAGGAGTAAACCCTAAGGTAAACTATGGACTTTGGGTGATTATGATGTGTCAATGTAGGTTCATCCCTGGTAAAAAATGTACCATTCTGATGAGTGATGTTGATAATGAGAGGCTATGTATATGTGGGGCTGGGTGTATATGGGTAATCTCTGTACCTTCTTCTCATTTATTGGAAACTTAAAACTGCTCTAAAAAATAAAATGCTTTAAAAGTTAAAAAAAAAGATTTCTTGAGATATATCTTTTGATGGAACTATAACTTCATTTATCTTAGGTATGCAGTCAGCAGGATTGCTGTGTCATAGGATGTTAGCTATATGTTAGCTATACTAATACTGGCAACTTTTTCCAAAAAGGGCAAACATTTGACACTCCGCCCAGCAGTATATGAACGAAAGCTTGCTCTATGTCCTCTCCAACACTTTGTATTGTTAGTCCTTTTAGTGTTTTTCATTGTGGTGGGTTGGTAGTGGTATCTCATTGTCATTTTAACTTGCATTTCCCTGATGATGGATGGAATTGAGCATCTTTTCATATGCTTCTTGGCCATTGGGTTATCTTCTTCTTGTAAAGTAAGTGCCTTTCCATCTCAGCCTCATAATTTTCTGGCAACTTTTCTTGACCTTTTTTTCCCTAGCTCACGGGGAGTTGCAAACTCTAAAAAAAATATCAGATGGCACCAACAGACTAAAGGGTCACCCAGCAGTCCGGCTGCCAGGCTTTTGCCCTCACTCATCCCATCTAAGGATCCTTGGTTTGTGTGAAGGGGGCTTCTCTCCACCATCCTCCAAAGGGCAGTTCTTCCTGCCAGCAGACTAGGCCAATACCACTTTCTGGGGGACAGTAGCACCTGCTTCGCTAGTTTATTCTTTCTCTTTGGGCTCAGGAGGAAGGTTCCCGCCAATGTTAGTGGAGCCTAAAATGTACTTGACTAGACAACTGGAATCAGGCAGTCGGGGCCGGCAAGCTCCAGGGGTCTGGATCCTCACTGGAGTCCACAGGGGCAGGTCCGCTCCTCAGTGGAAGACGTGACAGCCTGCAGTTGCAGAGCCCAGAGCCGAGCAGGCAGGCATGGGCAAGGACTGGGGCCGCTCCTCCTTCTGCAGGTCCCACACCCTAACCCCACCAAGCCAGCCCACCCTGGCACAAGGCAACCTCAGCAGCAGTGTACTTTAATCACAGGACTTTGCAATACACCAACGGTCAATGAGACTTCTCATTTTATTAATGTCAAGGAAACTCAAAAATCACCTAAGCCAATTCCTCATCTGTTCCTTGAGAGATGGATTTCCAACTGATGCTTGAATACTTCCTGGGACAGAAAAGTCTCCACCCATGAAGGAGCCAGGAGGCAACGTAATACAACATGGACTTTGGAACTAGGCACAACTGGATCTGAATCCAAGCCTTGCCACTCACTAGCTATGTGACCTTGGGCAATTTCTTTAACCCCTCTGATCTTTGGGGTTTCTCCTCTGAAGCCGAGGGCTAAGAGCAGAATTCAATCTATAAGGATGCTGTAAGGATTAAAGAGACTATAACTAAATCTAAAGCATTTACAACAGAGCCTGGCACATAGTAAATGATAGTCAATAATACCTATTTGGGAGTTTTGACCTTTATAGAACTCTTTTTTATACAACTTGGATCAAAACTCCTACACCTAAATCCAAGTTACAGTTTCTGGCGTGACATCAAATAAACTCATTTTAGTTTCCACTGGAAGGGACAGCCCCAGACAGTGCTACAGGGTTGGGAAGCATGTCTGGGGAAGGGTAAATGGGCCAGGTTAGCAGAAGCATAAAATACACTGACAAACAATGAGACATGAGGCTGAAAAAACATATGGACCAACATGAGAGAAGTGAATGACCATCAGAGGGACAGCTTGGAGCATTTTTGGCAAAGCCTATGACAGAGTGTGCTTTAAGCTGATCAAGATCAAGCTTGCAAAACTGAACTGGAAAAGAGTCAGACAGATACAGGGAAACAAAGCTGGTGACTCTTTTAGTATTTGAGTCAACAAGTAACAAGAACTTAACCAGAATAGTGTCATAAGAAGGACAAAGAAAAGATAAATCAGAGACAAGTGGGCAAATCCTGCAGATTCCACCTCTGCAACATCCCTTTCTACTCATGGTATCATCTCCATTCCTACTGACACATCTCTAGATATTTATCATGTATATAATTACAATTAAAGGTACAAAGGTCTCTTCAAATGACAGCCAGGTAGGAATATATATTCCTGAAATGAATGTCAGTGTTAAAAGGTCCAGCATAAGGATTTTACACTTTTATGAACACTTAGAAATTTAAAAAATTTTAAATGGGTTTTGCATATAGCAGAATAATCAATGAGTCATTTACCATGTTTAAGTTTAGAGTGGAACAAAATATACAGCTATGCCAATAATTGTGTGTAACACAATTACATTTCAAAAGATACAGCAAAAATTCAATAGCACAAACCTAACATGAAAAGTGAAAAGTAAAAGTACATTATTTCATGCCCTAATGTAGAAATTTTATTTTACTTTGTAACTTTTATTATATATTTACTCCACATAAAAGTCAAGTTTACTGACCAGTAAAAATGTAGTTACCCATAGAGACTTTTAAAAATTAAAATTTACATTAAAATTAAATCTATGGTGCTTTTTGAAGTAAAAATAATTGTTGTTGGTAAACATAAATATTCTGGAAAAAATCATTCACACTCTTAGCTTTCCCTCAAAGATGATTTATTTTAAGAGTTAGTTTCTATATAAAATATTAGAGTCAGAAAAGGAAAAATGGAAAAACAGAGTCACACACTAAAGAAGGTGAGAATATTTAGTCTGGACATAGCTACACACACACCGCATACACACATTTAGACAAAAACACACCTCCCTCTAGGTTTTGGTTCCCTCCCTCATGAACATTTTTGGTGTGGCTCTATAATCTGTTTTCCAGCTTGGAAAAAGACTTAGGTATAGCAACCCTAAGAAAGCAAACTGAAAAGTAGATAGCTGAGAGGAACATAACCTTGAAGTCTTCTCCATAGTCTAGACCCCTGTTTCTCCAACTGTGTTCCACAGAAGAATATCAATAGGTAGTCCATTAAAAAGATGTCAAATAAGTTTGGAAATGCTTGACACTACATATTCTTCTTTTGAAAGCCCACCATTTAAATAAGTATCTGAAATGTTCAAAGAAGTCCTACAGTAAAGAAACCTACTTAATTTTGTTTATTCCATAGCTTCATAACCATACAACACTACTCTTTCCTATCTTTTTTTTTTTTAACACCTTTATTGGGAGTATAATTGCTTTACAATGGTGTGTGAGTTTCTGCTTTACAACAAAGTGAATCAGCTATACGTATACATATATCCCCATATCCCCTCCCTCTTGCATCTCCCTCCCACCCTCCCTATCCCACTGCTCTAGATGGTCACAAAGCACCGAGCTGATCTCCCTGTGCTATGTGGCTGCTTCCCACTAGCTATCTATTTTACATTTGGTAGTGTATATATGTCCATGCCACTCTCTCACTTTGTCCCAGCTTACCCTTACCCCTCCCCATGTCCTCAAGTCCATTCTCTACCTCTGCATCATTATTCATGTCCTGCACCTAAGTTCTTCAGAACCATCTTTTTATTTTTTAGATTCCATATATATGTGTTAGCATACAGTATTGGTTTTTCTCTTTCTGACTTACTTCACTCTGTATGACAGTCTCTAGGTCCATCCAGCTTACTACAAATAACTCAATTTCATTTACTTTTATGGCTGAGTAATATTCCATTGTATGTATGTGCCACATCTTCTTTATCCATTCATCTGTTGATGGACACTTAGGTTGCTTCCATGTCCTGGCTATTGTAAATAGAGCTGCAATGAACATTGTGGTACATGACTCTTTGAATTATGGTTTTCTCAGGGTATATGCCCAGTAGTGGGATTGCTGGGTCATATGGTAGCTCTATTTTTAGTTTTTTAAGGACCTCCATACTGTTCTCCATACTGGCTGTACCAATTCACATTCCCACCAGCAGGGCAAGAGTGTTCCCTTTTCTCCACACCCTCTCCAGCATTTATTGTTTCTAGATTTTTTGATGATGGACATTCTGACCGGTGTGAAATGATATCTCATCGTAGTTTTGATTTGCATTTCTCTAATGATTCATGATGTTGAGCATTCTTTCATGTGTTTGTTGGCAATCTGTATATCTTCTTTGGAGAAATGTCTATTTAGGTCTTCTTCCCATTTTTGTATTGGGTTGTTTGTTTTTTTGTTATTGAGCTGCATGAGCTGCTTATAAATTTTGGAGATTAATCCTTTGTCAGTTGCTTCATTTGCAAATATTTTCTCCCATTCTGAGGGTTGTCTTTTCATCTTGTTTATGGTTTCCTCTGCTGTGCAAAAGCTTTGAAGTTTCATTAGGTCCCATTTGTTTATTTTTGTTTTTATTTCTATTTCTCTAGGAGGTGGATCAAAAAGGATCTTGCTGTGACTTATGCCATAGAGTGTTCTGCCTATGTTTTCCTCTAAGAGTTTTATAGTATCTGGCCTTACATTTAGGTCTTTAATCCATTTGGAGTGTATTTTTCTGTACGGTGTTAGGGAGTGTTCTAATTTCATCCTTTTAGATGTAGCTGTCCAGTTTTCCCAGCACCACTTATTGAAGAGGCTGTCTTTTCTCCATTGTATATTTTTGCCTCCTTTATCAAAAAGAAGGTGACCATATGTGCATGGGTTTATCTCTGGGTTTTCTATTATGTTCCATTGATCTATATTTCTGTATTTGTGCTAGTTCCATACTGTCTTGATTACTGTAGCTTTGTAGTATAGTCTGAAGTCCAGGATCCTGATTCCTCCAGCTCCGTTTTTCTTTCTTAAGATTGCTTTGGCTATTCGGGGTCTTTTGTATCTCCATACAAATTGTGAAATATTTTGTTCTAGTTCTGTGAAAAATGCCATTGATAGTTTGATGGGGATTGCCTTGAATCTGTAGATTGCTTTGGGTAGTATAGTCATTTACACAATGTTGACTCTTCCAATCCAAGAACATGGTATATCTCTCCATCTGCTTGTATCATCTACAATTTCTTTCATCAGTGTATTTTATTCTTTTTGTTGCAATGGTAAATGGGAGTGTTTCCTTAATTTCTCTTTCAGATTTTTCATCATTAGTGTATAAGAATACAAAAGATTTCAGTGCATTAATTTTGTATCCTGCTACTTTACCAAATTCATTGATTAGCTCTAGTAGTTTTCTGGTAGAGTCTTTAGGATTCTCTATGTACAGTATCATGTCATCTGCAAACAGTGACAGTTTTACTTTTTCTTTTCCGATTTGGATTCCTTTTATTTCTTTTTCTTCTCTGATCACTGAGGCTAAAACTTCCAATACTATGTTGAATAACAGTGGTGAGAGTGGACAACCTTGTCTTGTTCCTGGTCTTAGTGGAAGGGTTTCAGTTTTTCACCATTGAGAACCATGTTGGCTGTGGGTTTGTCATATATGGCCTTTATTATGTTGAGGTAGGTTCCCTCTATGCCCACTTTCTTGGGGGGGTTTTATCATAAATACGTGTTGAATTTTCTCGAAAGTTTTTTCTGCACCTATTGAGATGATCATATGGTTCTTCTCTTTCAATTTGCTAATATGGTTTATCATATTGATTGATTTGCATGTATTGAAGAATCCTTGCATTCCTGGGATAAACCTCACTTGATCATGGTGTATGATCCTTTTAATGTGCTGTTGGATTCTCTTTGCTAGTATTTTGTTGAGGATTTTTGCATCTATGTTCATCAGTGATATTGGCCTGTATTTTCTTTCTTTCTGACATCTTTGTCTGGTTTTGGTATCAGGGTGATGGTGGCCTTGTAGATTGAGTTTGGGAGTGTTCTTTCCTCTGTTGTATTTTGTAAGAGTTTGAGAAGGATGGGTGTTAGCTCTTCTCTAAATGTTTGATAGAATTCGCCTGTGAAACCATCTGGTCCTGGGCTTTTGTTTGTTGGAAGATTTTTAATCAGTTTCAGTTTCAGTGCTTGTGATTGGTCTGTTTATATTTTCTATTTCTTCCTGGTTCAGTCTCAGAAGGTTGTGCTTTTCTAACAATTTGTCCATTTCTTCCAGGCTGTCCATTTTATTGGCATAGAATTGCTTGTAGAAATCTCATGATCCTTTGTATTTCTGCAGTGTCAGTTGTTGCTTCTCCTTTTTCATTTCTAATTCTATTGATTTGAGTCTTCTCCCTTTTTTTCTTGATGAGTCTGGCTAATGGTTTATCAATTTTGTTTATCTTCTCAAAGAAACAGCTTCATTTTTACTGATCTTTGCTATCATTTCCTTCATTTCTTTTTCATTTATTTCTGATCTGATCTTTGTGATTTCTTTCCTTCTGCTAACTTTGGGGTTTTTTTGTTCTTCTTTCTCTACTTGCTTTAAGTGTAAGGATAGGTTGTTTATTTGAGATGTTTCTTATTTCTTGAGGTAGGATTGCATTGCTATAAAATTCCCTCTTAGAACTGCTTTTGCTGCATCCTGTAGGTTTTGGGTCATCGTGTTTTCATTGTCATTTGTTTCTAGGTATGTTTTTATTTTCTCTTTGATTTCTTCAGTGATCTCTTGGTTATGAAGTAGTGTACTGTTTAGCTTCCATGTGTTTGTAGATTTTACATTTTTTTTCACTGTAATTGATATCTCGTCTCAGCATTGTGGTTGGAAAAGATAACTGATACGATTTCAATTTTCTTAATTTACGATGGCTTGATTTGTGACCCAAGATATGATCTATCCTGGAGAATGTTCCATGAGCACTTGCGAAGAAAGTGTATTCTGTTGTTTTTGGATGGAATGTCCTATAAATATCAATTAAGTCCATCTTGTTTAATGTATCATTTAAAGCTTGTGTTTCCTTATTTATTTTCATTTTGGATGATCTGTCCATTGGTGAAAGTGGGCTGTTAAAGTCCCCTACTATGATTGTGTTACTGTCGATTTCCCCTTTTATGGCTGTTAGCATTTGCCTTATGTATTGAGGTACTCCTACGTTGTGTGCACAAATACTTACAATTGTTATATCTTCTTCGTGGATTGATTCCTTGCTCATTATGTAGTGTCCTTCTTTGTCTCGTAACAGTCTATATTTTAAAGTCTATTTTGTCTGATATGAGAATTGCTACTCCAGCTTTCTTTTGCTTTACATTTGTATGGAATACCTTTTTCCATCCCCTAACTTTGGTCTGAGTGGGTCTCTTAGAGACAGCATGTATACGGGTCTTATTTTTGTAACCATTCAGCCAGTCTGTGTCTTTTGGTGGGAGCATTTAATCCATTTACATGTAAGGTAATTATCGATATGTATGCTCCTATTACCATTTTCTTAATTGTTTGGGATTTGTTATTGTAGGTCTTTTCCTTCTCTTCTGTTTCCTGCCTCGAGAAGTTCCTTTAACCTTTGTTGTAAAGCTGGTTTGGTGGTGCTGAATTCTCTTAGCTTTTGCTTGTCTGTAAAGGTTTTAATTTCTCCATGAAATCTGAATGAGATCCTTGCTGGGAAGAATAATCTTGGTTGTAGCTTTTTCCCTTTCATCAATTTAAATACGTCCTGCCACTCCCTTCTGGCTTGCAGAGTTTCTGCTAAAAGATCAGCTGTTACCTTATGGGGATTCCCTTGTATGTTATTTGTTGCTTTTCCCTTGCTGCTTTTAATATTTTTTCTTTGTACTTAATTTTTGATAGTTTGATTAATGTGTCTTGTCGTGTTTTTCCTTGGATTTATCCAGTATGGGACTGTCTGCACTTCCTGGACTTAATTAACTATTTCCTTTCCCAAATTAGGGAAGTTTTCAACTATAATCCCTTCAAATATTTTCTCAGTCTCTTTCTTTTTCTCTTCTTCTTCTGGCACCCCTATAATTAGAATGTTGGTGTGTTTAATGTTGTCCCAGAGGTCTCTGAGACTGTCCTCAATTCTTTTCATTCTCTTTTCTTTATTCTGCTCTGCAGTAGTTATTTCCACTATTTTATCTTTCAGGTCACTTATCCATTCTTCTGCCTCAGTTATCATGCTATTGATTCCTTCTAGAGAATTTCTAATTTCATTTACTGTGTTGTTCATCATTGTTTGCTTGCTCTTTAGTTTTTCTAGGTCCTTGTTAAACGTTTCTTGTATTTTCTCCATTCTATTTCCAAGATTTTGGATCATCTTTACTATCGTTACTCTGAATTCTGTTTCAGGTAGACTGCCTATTTCCTCTTCATTTGTTTGGTCTGGTGGAGTTTTACCTTGCTCCTTCATCTGCTGTGTGTTTCTCTGTCTTCTCATTTCGCTTAACTTGCTGTGTTTGGGGTCTCCTTTTCACAGGCTGCAAGTTTGTAGTTCCCGTTGTTTTTGGTGTCTTCCCCCAGTGGGTAAGGTTGGTTCAGTGTCTTGTGTAGGCTTCCTGGTGGAGGGGACTGGTGCCTGTGTTCTGGTGGATGAGACTGGGTCTTGTCTTTCTGGTGGTCAGGACCGCATCCGGTGGTGTGTTTTGGGGTGTCTGTGACCTTATTATGATTTTAGGCAGCCTCTCTGCTAATGGGTTGGGTTGTGTTCCTATCTTGCTAGTTGTTTGGCATAGGGTGTCCAGCACTGTAGCTTGCTGGTCATTGAGTGGAGCTGGGTCTTTGCGTTGAGATGAAGATCTCTGGGAGATTTTCACCGTTTGATATTATGTGGAGCTGGGAGGTCTCTGGTGGACCAATGTCCTGAACTCGGCTCTCCCACCTCAGAGGCACAAGCCTGACACCCGGCTGGAGCACCAAGACCCTGTCAGCCACACGGCTCAGAAGAAAAGGGAGAAAAAGAGAAAGAAAGAAAGAAAGAAAGAAAGAAAGAAAGAAAGAAAGAAAGAAGGAAAGAAAGAAAGAGAAAGGGAGGGAGGGAGGGAGGAAGGAAGGAAGAAAGAAAGAAAGAAAGAAAGAAAGAAAGAAAGACAAAATAAAATAAAATAAAATAAAGTTATTAAAATAAAAATAATTAGTAAAAATTTTTTTAAAATTAAATAAAAAAGCAAAAATCAAAAAGAAAGAAAGAAGAGAGAAACCAAACCAAAAACAAATCCACCAATGATAACAAGTGCTAAAAACTGTATTTAAAAAAAAACAAAAGAAAATGGACAGGCAGACCCTAGGTCAAATGGTAAAAGCAAAGCTATACAGACAAAATCACACAAAGAAGCATACACATTCACACTCACACACACACACACACACACACACAAAATATATATATAAGAGAAAAAGGAAGAGAGCAACCAAATCAATAAACAAATCTACCAGTGATAATAAACTCTAAATACTAAACTAAGATAAACATAAAACCAGAAACCAGTCAGTCGCATACAGCAAACCCCAAGTGTACAGCCTCTCCCAAAGCCCACTGCCTCAATTTTGGGATGATTCGTTGTCTATGCAGGTAGTTCACAGATGCAAGGTACATCAAGTTGACTGTGGAGATTTAATCCGCTGCTCCTGAGGCTGCTGGGAGAGATTTCCCTTTCTCTTCTTTGTTCCCACAGCTCCCGGGGTTCGGCTTTGGATTTGGCCCCGCCTCTGCGTGTAAGTCGCCTGATGGCATCTGTTCCTCGCTCAGACAGGACGGGGTTAAAGGAGCCGCTGATTCAGGGGCTCTGGCTCACTCAGGCCGGGGGAAGGGAGGGGCATGGAGTGCGGGGTGAGCCTGCGGCGGCAGAGGCCGGCATGACGTTGCACCAGCCTGAGGCGCACTGTGCGTTCTCCCGGGGAAGTTGTCCCTGGATCACGGGACCCTGGCAGCAGCGGGCTGCACGGGCTCCCAGGAGGGGAGGTGTGGATAGTGACCTGTGCTTGCACACAGGCTTCTTGGTAGCTGTAGCAGCAGCTTTAGCGTCTCATGCCCGTCTCTGGGGTCTGCGCTGATAGCAGCAGCTCGCGCCCGTCTCTGGAGCTCGTTTAGGCGGTGCTCTGAATCCCCTCTCCTCGCGCACCAGAAACAATGGTCTATTGCCTCTTAGGCAGGTCCAGACTTTTCCCGGACTCCCTCCCAGCTAGCCGTGGTGCACTAGCCCCCTTCAGGCTATGTTCACGCAGCCAACCCCAGTCCTCTCCCTGCGCTCCGACCGAAACCCGAGCCTCGGCTCTCAGCCCCGCCCGCCCCGGCGGGCGAGCACACAAGCCTCTCGGGCTGGTGAGTGCCGGTCGGCACCGATCCTCTGTGCGGGAATCTCCCCGCTTTGCCCTCCGCACTCCTGTTGCTGCGCTCTCCCCCGCGGCTCCGAAGCTCCCCGCTCCGCCTCCCGCAGTCTCCTCCCGCGAAGGAGCTTCCTAGTGTGTGGAAACCTTTCCTCCTTCACAGCTCCCTCCCACTGACAAGTGGAGCAGAGACTTCTAAGTGTCAGTGCAAGGTGTACCTGCAGGAATGGGCAGGACCAAGGTATGAAGGAGCTGACAGGGGCTGAGGGGAGACATCATAGCGGGAAGCAACCTCTGAAGCAACCTTTCTTTTATATTTTCTTGAAAAATAAAAATCTCAGCAATGAGTACCCTTACAAAATAGTGTTAAATTCTTGAGAAGAGATGAGATGGTGGTGGTGGTGGGTAGAGGGGAGAGAACACTCTATATGGCTACTACATTTAGGAAAACATGGTATCCATCCTACTCACTGAGGCCCAGTCAGCCATTTCTCTCGTTTATTAACCATCTGTGGTTCATGCTCCCACTAGCATATCAATCATTGAGATACGACATAGGTGCAATTATTCTAAGTGGATTCGTAGATATGGTAAGAGTATCAATTACTACTTCCCTGGAATCACTTGTAGCCAGGGTGTATGATGTACGCAAATATAGAAGGTTATATACAGACTCCTAAAAAATGAAAACACAGAAGAAAGAACCACCAAATAAGACAAAGTCTCTGGGTAATGTTCACCCTCCTCCAAAATCAACAGGGCTACAGAATGGTATGTGTTGCTCACTGGAGCAACTGCAAACTTTAGAAATGATTAAGGTACAAGAAGTGAAGGCGAAATGTATCTACCCAAGGAAATTTAATTTCATTCATCTGGTATCCCTTTTGTAAACTAGTTTCATAAACTTTCCTCTTATTCTTTAAAACAAATTCCACTGAATCTAGTTTAAAATTTCAAAGTAGTTCCAGGGACAAATCCAAGAAACACAGCACAATTTAAACAGGAAATGTAAAACCAATTTCATAACTAAGTGCAAGTACTCAGACATTTTTTTCAATTTTTTTCAATATTAACCACAATAAATAAATAAGTGCAGGGACTAGCCACCACACTTAAAAGAAAATCACTCACAAAAAGGTATCTTAGATACCTGGCTGGTACTCTTTTTTGAAATGAGACCACAATTATTTGGATTTGAAAGCATCCACTTTTTTCTAATAATTTTCACTTGGCCTTTTTCACCTGGGTTAAAGGATCACTCCCAATTCAACCCATGTGCAAATGTAAAATTCACTTACCTGCACAAAACCGCATGCTGCAAAGTCCTCAAACAAAGGCAGACTTGGACGGTCTTCTCTATAGATGGTGAGTTTGTATGTGATCAGGGTTTCACCTTGGATTGGAGATTCGTCCACCACAAGCATTGAGATTTTGTTCATCCCTAAGCCCAGAGGGTAGTTGGCAAAGCTGGAGAGAGAATGAGAGAGACAACACAAACTGACTCATACATCAATATTTATTAAATGTATACAATTTTCATTAAAAACAGATAAGATCTGCACCATTTCATAAGAAACCTAAAATGTGAAAAAACCATTTTAACTTATGTTTCATTGTGCTTTGGTATACCAAGAGTTATCTTGCAGAGCAAGTCATGTCCCCTATCAATTACAGGGAAGGGAACTAATATTATTAACCACCTGTCAGGGTCATATATTATCTCATTTAATACTCACAACTCCATACAAAAACTATGATACTTCCCATTTTAAATATAGTAGAGTATGGTAGAGTCAGGGTGGGGACCCAGGTTGGCCTGACTTGAATCCTCTTTTCTTTCTATTACACTTTCTGAGCTCCCAGGAATGCTGGGTGCA
>NW_006786698.1:750606-775345 GCF_000442215.2 Lipotes vexillifer | reverse complement strand
TTCCCTACAACATAGGAATATGAGTATATTTCTTGCCATGGACATGGCATGTCATAAAATTCTATCTTCTGTTCAAATTATAAACCAAAGAGTAGATGACTCTCAAAAGAGTCAATAGAAAAAAATCCCATGAGACTAAGAAAGTTAGTGTTACTATGTCCACAAATTGTCACCAACATGTTTATTAAGTAATCAACACCTGAATCTTCAAAAACTTGAGGAGCTGGGTTGGGGTAGAGGAGGCTACTATTCAGAAGGGTGAACTGTTCAACTACCTAAAAACATAAAGATAACAATAAACTCAATTTTCCCTGAATGAGTCCTCTTTGATACTTTTCATATCACAAGATCCTCTCTTGTTACAACATTGTTACAAAGATTAAACACAAAGATTGTTAATAGATCAGTAGAGCACTATGTGTTCTTTTTAACCACATGGCATCTGTAAAGCAGAGCGATTTCACACCCTGGCAATCCCTCCAACAGATCTTGTGCCTCAGGTTTTCTGAACCATCTTCAAAGGTTGCTTCCAAGGTGTGCTTCCTGCTATGATGTCTCCCCTCAACCCCTGTCAGCTCCTTCATACCTTGGTCCTGCCCGTTCCTGCAGGTACACCTTGCACTGACACTTAGAAGTCTGTGCTCCAATTGTCAGTGTTACCACATCAAATGGGACTTCAGAGTAATAATCTTTGATCTTTGAGTTAAATTCAGGATTTAGTTCCAAATGCGGATGTGTGAAGATCTGCTTGATATGACATTGTGCATCTTTATCTGTTTAAAAACACAAAACAATGACAGAAACACCTGTGGCATGGATAAATGTTTAAAAAATCATATATGATTAAGGTTTTTAAAATTCTTTTGAATAACTTTAGTGATCACTGCTGATTTTCCATTCCGTCCTCTGGTCATAGTTGATTTGTGGCTTCAGCTGGGTTTTCTATTTGCCAAATTTTGTAGACCTTGCCTTATATAACAGTTGTTGACTTTAGTTGATATTTTTTGCTCAGCCTTTAAAAGTTTAAAGGCACAGAAGGTCAGAAAATGTCTCTCCAGTGGATTGATAACATTTCGTAACATTTATTGCATATATCAAACAACTGTGTAAATGGCGGGGAGATGACTCTGTGGGGTGGTGACAGAAGGATACCAGCAGGGAATAAGGAAAATTTCTTGATGGGAAGTGTCATTAAACTGCCATTGGATTGATATGTAGCTTACAGGCAGGAGGGTGAAGCAAAGAATGTGAAATCCAATATCATGCCAAACACTCAGACACAAAAACATGAGACCCCCTCCATACTCCGGCCACCTTAACCTAAGAAAGTACCCTAAAGTATAATAAGTAAATGCTATCCTCTGCTCAACCCTGTTACGGAACCTAGCATATTATTTCACATAATTGATTCTGAGCCATTTAAAAAAAAGTGTTTCTATTTGATAACTCAATTTTTTGCAAAAGTATCTTAGTGAGAAAATACTAAAAACATATTTCTAGGCACATACACCAGCCACTGCTAAACTATATTGTGTTCATATTTGAAATAAACAAATTACTCAAAAGCAAATGTTTTTCAAAGAAATATTAACAAGTATTTTGTGCCAGAAATACTTTTCAATAGTAAACAAAATTCCAGTAAAGGTAAACATAGGAAATTCTATAAAAACCAGTAAAATGAAAATGTCTTCTGTTGCCTTCAAATAAGATGTTCAATGATGTTTAACACAGCGACAAAAGGATAACACCAAATTTGCCACAGGAAGCTATACACCTGCACTTAAAGAAAAGTCGATTATCCTGTTAACTGCTGTCTCTTCCTCTATTGTTACAGAGCTATCACAACGATTTTTCTAAAATCACATCTGATGATTTGGCTTCAGTTCTTTAACAGTTTCTCATCACTGCCAGAATCTAGGCCAAGCTCCCAATAAAGCTTACAAGGCATCTCATAACCACTTCCTTGGTTCTCCTTCCCATCTCCCATCACATCCTGGACTTTGTGATTCAACAATACCAAAAGTTTTATATTTCTTTGCCAGACACGGAGACAGATGCATCACCAAATCCATGGCAATGAATACCACCAACTTTATAGGTGTTTCATTCTAGTTCTGAGATCTAGGTGTCAGTTTAATTCCCATTGTGTCCTAAAATAATGAAAGTGAATAAATGTGTGTATTTCTGACCCACATTCTACGAGAGTTTTCTCAGCTGGTCAAAGAAAAAACTACTCTGGTACAAACTAGGAACAATAATAATAAAATAGACATATTGTAATTTCATTGCAGGGAGAAGTCAATAAAAATTAGTCAGTTTGGTTGGATAACTCAATGAATTGGGTAAATACCTGCTTGGTTGATTTTGTTACGAAAGATTCTATGTGGGTGACAGATGTAGGTGAACTTCATCTATAATTTCAATAATCCTACAAGCTCATAGATTTTTTTATAATAAAAGAGAAAATAATGAAAGAATAAGGGTGAGACTGTATTAGATTTAACCTTGAAAAGGACCATAGCTTTCCATTTGAATTCAACTACTTATTAATAACACATTCATTTTTTCATCAAAGATTTTTTTTTTCTGGCATAGTCTATGTTCAAGGCACTGAGATAAGCACAGTAAAAACAGGTTATTTTTGGTCATGAGATCTGATTCAAATGGAGACTGTGAACCCAATCTAACACTTTAAACAAGCTGGAGTTCAGGGATATGGAATGTGCTTTCAAAAGCACCATTTCTTAGGCAGAAAGGGAATATAAATACGTGCGCTACACTTTTATGCTCAGAACCAGTTAGATGAATAACAGTGGAAGATTTTTTTCAAAATAGTAATCATAGGAAATGTATTGATACTTTAACTTTATATATTTTTATAAAATAGTCACTGAGTTAATTTCCTCGCAGTTTATACTTTCACTTAATAGTGAACATTTTCAATGGGGCCTGCCCATTACAACACTGAAACTCAGCCCCAAATGAAAGAAAATGTGTAATCATTCTCTTAAGCAAGATTTTAGCAAGTGCTTGTTTTTGGTTTCATCAGAAACTCTTCACCTCTGGCTTATGTACTGCATCCTAGACCCCTGCTTGAAAGCTGATTTTGTCCTGACATCATCTTCAACTGAATCATCAGTGGTGCTGCCTGCAAACACCTGGTGCTTCCTTGGCATCCTTCCCAATCCAGTCCCAACTTGTCTCAGGCCAGCTTACTTTAGCTCTGCAGAGAACCCACTGTGAGGTAAGGTGGTAGCAGGCTGCTTAACGTATTTCACAAGTATATATGGGAAAGCTGTTTGAAGTCTTGGTTGCTTTTAATGGATTTCTTTTAACCGCAGAATTTTGTTGCCCTCTTGAGGGATAATCATAACTCATATTAAACACAAAAACAGCCTAGACACTGAAAGATAATCCCACTTGTTCTAAGGCATCAAGTTATTTTTTAAAATCTTATACCATAAAAATAGGAAGATTAACTTTGAAGACCCAGTTTTTAATCAACATAAAAATATGAAAAGTTGAAGAGCTTATTTAACGTGTTTGTATCCTCTACCCTATGCTACCTGAAAACTAAAAAAAAAAAAAAAAAAAAAAGAGAGATTAATTTGTACAATCGTTCCTCTCATAAATGAGAAAACAAAAGACCAAAGAGGTGAAGTGGCTTTCCTGATCTAACCCAGAACCTGGCACACTAGACCCTCAACAAATGTTCATTCTAACCTTGCTCCTAGTTTTCTCAAAACTAGTCCTTTTCTCACCACACACTGGGTACCAGTCTCCCAAGAGAACTGAGTAGCATGTATTTTTCTAGAAGTGGGAGATTGGATGATAAATGCAGGGAGGGAATAGCGTAAGTATATCTGTTACTTTTTCCTCATCAGCAGTACTTTATTCAAAATGCTATTTTTTTTAATTGGATGTATTTGTTGATTCTATTAAACCACATTACTGTATCACCTCTCAACCTACCATGATTTTAATGATAGCGTTAAAACACGGTGAATGAATTAAATTGCATTTTAGAAGAGACAAATTAGATTTATTAAATTGGAAGACTTCTATTTATCATAAATTAGATCGTAGTCCATAAATTTTATTGTTTTCACTTTTAATGTTTTATCAGAATAGATTTTTTTGTGAAAGGCTAAATTTTCTGTGTATGTTTCAGCACCAATTATATATATATATACACATATATATGTTAAAAACATAAACACTGCCAAAAAACAAACCTGATAAATAGAATTCTTATTTTTCTATCATATTATTATAGGATATTAAGATAATACATGAGCCTTGGACAAAGAATCCGAAGACCAAGTTTCATGATCCAGCTCATGCATTTAATAGCACTGTGATCTTGGAAAAGTCAGTAAGATTCCCTAGAATGATATATTTGCAAGACCACTGGAATAATACTGACCAGAGTGAAGAAAATTATTTAAAATTTAAAAAATCTATGTAATACTTAAAATGTATTACTATTGTATATGTATTTATATTACTGATTATACCTTGGTAAAAAAAATTCATGAATTTTAAGAAAAGAAATTGAAATTTGGCTTAAAAACTCTCACTTGTGGGGCTTCCCTGGTGGTGCAGTGGTTGAGAGTCCGCCTGCTGAGGCAGGGGACACGGGTTCGTGCCCTGGTCCGGGAAGATCCCACATGCCGCAGAGCGGCTGGGCCCGTGAGCCATGGCCGCTGACCCTGTGCGTACAGAGCCTGTGCTCCGCAAACGGGAGAGGCCACAACAGTGAGAGGCGCGCGTACCACAAAAACAAACAAGCAAACAAACAAAACAAACTCTCAATTGTTATAAAGAAAACTCAGATCAAGTACTATCCATTATATCAACAATCTGGGAGAAAAGGATCACTGTTGGGTGGTGAGAGTCCTAAAAATCAATATATATAGAGGAGATGCCAAGCTCTTCCATTTGAGAGTCCCCAAGGCAAAGCATTAGCACCGTTAGGGCCCCTCAAAATAAGTTTGGAAGTTACTGTCTTTAAATATAAAAACATAATATTTGATTTTCAAAAATGGAAAATTAAAAATCTTTTTATACAAAAGTAGCAAACATGAACTATTTCAGAAATCTCATAACTTCTGAAAATTTACATAAAATACATTATCAGCCTAAAGATGCCCCAATATGATGATTTATTCAACCTAACTGTTGATTATGATTCTGAAGCACTTTCATTGGAACTCACCATTAATGCAATGTATTTCTTTGGTTTCATTAATAATTTGTGGAACTGCAGCTAAAAAAAAGAAATGTAAATTAAAAAATGAAACTTTTTTTTAAAATCAAAATAAAAAGAATACATATTCAGGTATCTGAAACTCAGGATAATTTAATAAAACACATATTTTATTATTTAATTTTTATTACATCAGAAAGCACTTCTAAGTTAAACTGAAAGCTAGAGTAAAACAAAAGAAGCTATTTGGTTCAAATTGCAGAGAAATGATTATTTCAAATAAGAAAATATTAAGGGAGAAAAATGAATGGTCTAAATGCCATCTATTGCTTGAAGTTGATCTATCAGAATTCCTCTAGTTCTATGATCTTACGGCTATAATTTCTTAAATCATTAGAATTACATAAATTCCATCCAGTTGGTTCCACTGATATTTACTTCGTTTCTAAATTCAACTAAACATTGATCTAAAAAACTCCTTAATAAATACCAATGGGACAAACGAGTGAATAAAAACAGAGTGCTTAAAGAAATCATTTAGAGAGGAAAAAAATGGTGGGAGAGACAATCAGAACAGCAGTTTAACATCAGTTCTTCCCTGACCTTATTGATTCATTTTATTATCAAACTTTAGCATGCCTCAGAATCATCTGAAGGGCTTGTTAAAATAAAGAATACTGGGCCTTATATCCAGAGATTCTGATTCAGTGGATCTGAATTTTCCAAGCTTCCCAGATGATGCTGATGCTGTTGGTTTAGGGGCTACACACCCAGAACCACCACATTGGATTAAACCTTGATTTGTAGTAGGAAAACTTCGATTTAAAAAAAAAAAAATGTAGACACATGTACTTCTTTTCATTTTTTCTTCCAAAAATTAGAAACATTTTCTTTTCATGTGACATAAAGCTCAGATGTTCTTTAGAAGGAAAAAAACTGAAAATTGAGATAAGCTTAAGAGAGAAAATCAAAATCACCATTAATTTTCCTTAAGGTCCATATTGCTTGTAGCCAATTGTTTCATTTAATAATATATCTTAAACATCTTTAATGTATAACTATTTTCCCACAATATTAGAATGGCTTTATAGTAATTTATTGGATGACTATAGCTTAATCCAATCCACTATGATTGCAATAATGGTAGTTGTTATTTTTTTCATTTATTAGTAATTTATGTAATTAAATTTTTGTGTACATTCCTAATTATTTCCTTAAAATGAATATCTGGAAGTGAAATTTCTGGTATGTAAGAATAACTTTTAAAGCTTTTCTTACATGTTGTTAAATGGCCCCTTAAGAAAGATTGTTCTAATTTATACACCCACCAGCAACATGAGAATACTCATTTTCCTACACTCTTCCCAACTCTATTATCTTAAAGAGGAAAAATCTTTCCAAATTTGAGGGAAAACAGCATTTTCCAGTTTAATTTTCATTTTTGATTGCTAATAAAGCTAAACATTTTTTATGTTTTTGGCAACACAATACTTGTTTTCCATGTAGAAAGAAGTGGGACTACATCCTTTACCTTTTTTATTTTCAATTGCATTAAATGGTACTTGTGGTTTTTTCATGTTCTCATCCTCTGCGAAAGAATTCCTGTGAATGCAATATCAAACATCTCTGGATCAACGCACTGAACAAAATTCATGGAAATTACATCTAACACACTATCTTTTTTCCTATGAGCACAGTTATTTTGATGAACACAAAGAAAAACTTTCTGGATTTCATTCCTCAAAACTGGCAATCTTGTCTCAAGTGAGGTGGATGGAAATCTCATCATCTTTAATCAGCAGAAGCACATTTGAAGAAAACCAGGGCAAAAAGTCACTCTTTGGTCCAAAAGGGAACAATCTCTGATAGCCTAGGTCCAACAGAAGTGATTCAGAAACACACATTCCTATTGGAATCTGTTTGGCCAAAATTACAAAGTCTTGAAGCAAGAAGCCTTGGAAACTCTGAGACACAGACTGAGAAGAACATCCATATAATCTAAGAAATTGAAGCGTACCATGCAGAAAGTGACCTGTCCTGCCAAGGATTCTGTCCTTAGACTCTGATGAACAGGAATGAATTTTAAGGGTTAGTTATATCTTGGTGTGTTTGCCTCATTTTTCTGTTGTATAATTAAATGCTCAGCCAGATTGGCCTTTAAATCCTCAAATTTGGGACCAAAGTAATCTTAAGTTGCAGACAGAAAAATTGCTGGCCCTGATGATAGAGAATACTGGACAGGATGTGACTTCACTTTACTGTGCTGGGTTGTGAGGCTCCATTTCTACTCCAGAGAAACAGAGATAACAACACTGGCCTTACTTCACAAGGATGCTATGAAGATTCAATCAAACGCTCTGTGTTAAATTACATTTTATAAAGATTTATTGTTCCAGATATTGTACTGTACTAGTAGAGATGAATAAGGCATTTTCAATTCCCTTAAAATATATAAGCATCAGATAGGAAATTAAGAAGCATCAAGGAACTAAAACTATAGTTAATGTTGGGAGGTGTGATAATTTTATTGCAGTTTTATTTTTAAAGTCTTTTTTTTCCCTTTAGTATATGCAATGATGTAATCTGGGGTGAAAAATTATGATGTCTAGGACTTTAAAATAACTTTCCTCCTCCGAGGAATGAAGAAATAGATAAAGCAAGCATGGGGTGAGATACGTTTACCTGAAGTTTGAGTGCCAGGCCAAGGTAAAAAAAAAAATCTCTGATTTCATATCAAGTAAACACTCTAAACAAAGCTCATAAAAGATACAACCCTGAAATGCATGTAAACTGAATTTTAGAAATGTTACTGTCTTAATGGAATGGGATGCTTTGTATGTTTACTCATCCTGCAAGTGATTTCTTGTGTAATTTTGTGAATAACTTATTTGTTTTGACAATGTGTATTTTCATGGAAAGCATGTGATTAGAGCAAATTACACTTGCTACTTTATTTCCAGTAAAGTGAAAATTAGCAGAGAGTACACACACATTGATTTTAGTGTTTTCATTCTGTTAAGATTTCCACTAATTCTGTTGGGACCTCTGGATTCTGAGCCTCAGGGCACAGACATAAGTGTCACTTTTTCTAAATGTTGCTTTTTTGACTTTATTTCTCCTCACCTTGTTGCTATAAGCAGATGGTCTTTATTTAAAAGGGTGGAGGAAGGCATTAAACCTCACAGATAGTACAGGTATGTAAAATTGGCTTTTTTGGTATGAAAAACTGGAGAAGACCATTGTGAAGATAAGGGCAATTATGAATGACTACACGTGATCTTCCTGTCAGCATGAGGTCTTGGTGTAAAGCACTGGACCACGGGCAAGAGGCCAGGGCCCTAGTCTCAACTCAAGTAGCTGCGTGGCTTAGGCAAATAATCCATCTTCTCAGCACCTCAGTTTCCTCAACTGGAAAATGTGTATCATATGCATCCTCTTTGTAATACAGCATGAATGATAATTAAATATATATACATTCACTGGTAAACCTGAAGATAATTAGAATTGAGTATTCTTTCTTAAAATGTTCTAGAAACAATTTATATAATTGTTTCTTGATAAAGACTTCAAGTTTACTTATCTTAGTGTTAACTTAGATAAAGCTTTCATACTTATCTTGATTTTCCTATAAATGTAAGAAAAATATATACCCCATTTGTCGATGCTGAAGTGACTTTTGGGTGATATAGGAACAGGAAACCGAAAGTATATTAATATTTACTACCTATCTGCTCTGCAGCACACCACACACTATGCAATACATGATGGAGGTTATCTTATGCAATCTTGAAACAATACTTGGTAGGTGGTATAATCCATATTTTACAGGTATGGAAACTGAGACTCAGAGGAAAATCTTACCTGCTGGAATTAATAAACTCTAGAGTTGGGATTTTTGAATCCAAGCCTGTCCGATTCAAAAAGGTCCTGACTTTTTCTAACTATATTTAACATGACCTTTAGTAAATTTCATTGTTGGAAGGAATCAGTTAGGGTTAGAATTAGGCTTAAATTCAACATTCTGAATTTAAGTCAATTGCTTAACCTTATGACAAATGTGGACCTTGAGACAAATTTTGGGAAGAAACTTTCCAAAGCTTGCATATCTCAAGGGAACTTACCCAAAGTTAAAAACCATACTTAAATAGACTCCTTGTAAATCAAGTTTGCTCTTCCCTCATCGACAACGGCGAAAGAGACAGTCTTGGATTGAGTGAGTGCAAAGAACAAACAAAGGGACAGTAGGCTGTATTATTTAAAACCTAATTTTCAAACAAACAAACAAAACCTTCTATCAATCCTATTATTTCGGAGTATTGAGGGAATAAGGCCAACTGCATAAAGATGTGGCGATTAAAGTGAGTTCTGGTCCTGGGAGATGTCCTATGAATTCTTTGAATATGTGATTACTTGTATTTTTGAACTATTAAAAAAATGTTTCTTATGGGACTGTTTTCACTGCCTCCTGAGGCAGAAAGAAATGAAGGACAAGTCAGTAGAATTGAGGCCGTTCTTGAGGGTAACTTCAGAGACACGGATGATCATGCACGGCCATCTAGTCTTTCATTCCCTTGGGAGGTTAGGTTTACTTCTGTTTTCCTGGCAACAGACAAGTCAAATACTCACTTAATTCTATCATATAAAAGGGAAGCAGACTTAGCTGGCACCATAGGCACTGCCCCTTCCCCAGGCAACTGGGGGTGTTACTATGTTCTCTGGCCCAGCAACCCTCTTATTCACTCATTACTACCCCTCATTAGAATGGAAGTGGACATAGAAGGCCAAGGACCTTTTCTCCAAGCCGAATGCTTCTCTCTGAGATTCCATCTTCTAAAAAAAAAGTTCTAATCTTGCGGTAGAGACAGACATATTTATAAATTTGGATAGGTTTTGCCTAGAATAAAGTCATGCCTCAAAAACTCCAAATGAATGCTCATACCGTCTCGGGCTCCACTCTGACTGATGGTTCATAAAACAAATCTCACCTAATTCTTTCTGTCTGATGCTCCCATAATTCAAGGATATATATCACAGGATGAAACTAGCTTGAAACTTTTAATTTTAAACATGACTTTTGAATGGAGTCAAGTCCTGATGGTTTGAAAAACTGTTGGATATACTTTTGTTACAGTGTTTGAAGACCACTAGAATCATTATGGTTTCAATGTTTTAAAGAAGCTTATTTTCCAGAGCATGAATTTTTGGACACACTTCTTTTTGTTGCTTTCTTTAATGTAGGCAATGCCTTTTGAAATCAATCTTTAGAGATTTTTGGGGTTGCACAATTCAAATTTGTGGCTCTCTTACCATTCCAGCGGGTGTGGCTGTGCCTTTTTATTCAGGAGCTGAAATTGTTCGAATACATTTAAAAGAGACCAGTATTGGGTCAGGATGGAACCAGGTTTCCCCACAGGATTTGCTGTATCATAAAATTCACGCATCAAAGATTGAAACCCAGGAGTAGTAGATGGGAAGAGCTGAGAAGGAATATTCGAAAGCAGAATATCAGAATAAGTTATGGAAAATAAAATGTAGTATTACTAGGAAAGGCCTTATATTTATTTATTCAGATATTTTAAAAATCAGATATTTATTTAAAATCCATTATCTATACCATAATTTAATTTTCTGTGTTGCTGTCAAGGTAAATGCCACTTTTTATAAGGAGCTAATTTTGCTGATGTTTATACTTTCAAATGGGGTGAATTTTATTTCTCTTTTCATTGAAAGGAAATGGATATCTGCTTTCTATAGATACCTGAAAACAGGTGAATAACAGAGTGAGTCAGGTAGCAGGAAAAATGAGGAGAGATTCTCTTGGGTTACAAGTGCCTTACAAATCTCAGGGTGAGAGATATTAATCCTACCCCCAAAAAATCTACGGTTATCCTCTTTCTACTCTGAGAGTCAGGAAATTAGTGTCTGCCCTTTCTCCTACAAAATAATTCTTCTTTTCTTCACATTGTGCCAAGAGATGTTCTTTACTTTCACAATATCTTAAATTGAAGATATTGAAGGATGAAGGATGAAGCCAGGTCTCTGATTATCTTTGTACAGTATTGACCCAAACTGTCATGAATGTAATACTTACTATATTTAAATTAATTAAAATAACCCATCAATTACGTTATCTTTGGAGTAATAAGCTTACTTCGAACCCTCTAAAATATGGAGCTAAATTATAAAAACAAGTGTCAAACCTTCACTAATTAATTTAGTAAGTTGGTTATAACTCATACAAGTAGCATCTGAATACACAGATTATTTTAAGTAAAAAATAAATATTTTATTCAAACAGATTAATAATAAATTATTAGTAGACTTTTTAAAATGCTATTTTAAAGAGATATTTTGTATAAACAAATCTTAGGTAGAAAAATATGAATCCAATATAATTTACCTATATAAGAGCAGAACTGGAAACAAAGCAAGTACTGAGCATGCACATGTATATGTAATAAATTATCCTTTGATATTGATCAATAACTTAACAGAATCCAGGAAAATACATAGAAAACAAAATAAATGCCATTTATATTTTTGGGCTGAGAATCCAGGAAAATACATAGAAAACAAAATAAATGCCATATATATTTTTTGGCTGAAACCAGTAAAAGTTATTATAATAATTTACATTTTCTTTCTTTGGATTTTGCTATAGAGCTACAACAAATTAAGATTTAGGTAGTTTTAAAAAATATTATTGTTCTATTGAGTAATATTTACTTTTACACAAACAAAAAAGGCATAATAAACAGAAGGAAATTTTGGTTACATGTAAATGTCCCAAGGCTAAAAGCAAACTTTTTTGGAAAAATGTTAGCATTTTCCCCTTAAGAACTATCAAATCCTGCCAGCTATACTAATTCCATATTCTTTCACCTTTAGTAAGTCATGTATTATCTGCAAACTCTTAAAGAATATGCATTCTGCTCATCTTAATATTTATATCTCTGTAAAGAAGAAGCTTACAAAGATTTCTATTCCTTAAAGAAATATCTTCACCTAGTTTTAAGTCAAAATCAAGTCTCTTATGGCTGATCTACAGTAATCTCAGTAATCAAGAGGAATCAAAGGTCACTTTTGTTTTACCAGTTGGAATTGTCCCAAACTCCTGAGTTCCTTTATGAAAGTCATAATTGAGTTAATCTCCTCTAAAGATAGGCATTGATTTAGTTCTTTTTGATAGTTTTCACCCTATAATGGGGGGGAAAAATACAACTCTTAAGCAATTGCTACAAAGTCAAACCATGTTTAACACAATTCAAGAACCAAATTTTAAACTCTATAAACAGCTGGGCTAATTAATTCTAAATAATACATAATAACTTTAACTTGCCAAAATGATGTCAGAATATAAGAAAGCTTCATATTTGACAAAAGGACCTGAAATAGCTCAGTAAGTACTACTTTGGTAGTAAGGTTGGGAAATTGGGCCCAGAAGGACAGAATGAGTGTGACAGTTTGGAAATGCAGGAAAAGTCTTTTTTTAGTCTTCAGGGTACAAAAGACCAGAGCAGCAAATTTACACGTGAACCTCATGTATGGGACATTACCATTTTCGAGTTTCATGGATTCTAGTAAACAGACTCACCCTCCCATTTTCCTCACATTCATTTTTCATTATAATGCATCCCTTAGAGCAAAAGATACACATATTACCATTCCCTCTGGGTCAAATGGTTCTAATGGTTTTAAAGGCAATCCACTCACTAAGGAAGGGAAACAGGGAACTCTAGAAGAAATCAATAAAATCATAGGGAAACAACAGTCTATAATGTCATCTCTCTCAAAACCATCTCTCTGTAGAGCGTTGCTTCTTGGTGAGACCCTTCACATTCTACTTTTCCAAATTTTCCAATTATGGTTTTAAAACTGAAAGATACATAGAAAACAATACTGTACCTAGTAACCTGTACAGATTTTTTTATGCATCAAGAAAACTTGTACTGAGAGATCATAAAAATTAACCAGTCTTACTCTGAAGCACTACTCCCTAATCATCAGCATCTATCTAACCAAAGACGTTAACCAGATGTGAATGCTTAAAAAACAGTTAGTATTATAACTCTAGTCCCTTGATGTTAATCTAGAGCACTCACGGCTATTCTAACTGCCTCTAAAAGGTTCAGGTATTCCTTTTAAAGTATTTTATAATATGTAATATGTATTACTCATTATAACCACAAATTTTCCCTGGGAATTAGGGACTGCTTTACTTCATTTTCAACCCATAATTTCATCATATTCAGTCAGTCACATACTTAGGAGACATAAAATAATATTGGTCCTTAGGTCGGAAAAATATTAAGAAGTTTATATAATGGATACAAATCAATTTCAAATGAATTATCACGTTGCTTACCTGCACGGTAAAGAAAATGGCACCTTCCAAAAATGAAATAAATATTTGTCAGTACAAAAATATGCACTTACCTTAAATATACCTGATCTATAAAGTCTCTGAAGTATCTCAGAAAATATGGAAAGTGAAGATTCATTGGACAGGAGAAAATTGAAAGTGTCTTTTAAAAGGAATTCTTCTGTGTTTTGGTCCTCAAAATCCATATTATCATCATCTTGAAAATTTAAATGCTCATGCACCTGTGAAAGAGTAAAAGCACAGCAAATATTTTTCATTGACTTACTTTTAATGCAGTGAAATCACTTCTAAGACCTGATTCATTTCCCGTTGGATCATAGATCAGAACTGACATCTAGTGGTCCTTTTGGAGGTCAACAGTTTTATAAAATCTAAGTAATGCTCTTTTGAAAATATGATTCTTTATAAGAACATTAACTGTTTTGTAAAACCAAATTAGTTTGTCCTGAACTTCTTCATTGTTGAAGACCTTATGTTTATGGAAATGACATTTCTGAACAATAAATTTTAAAAATCATAATATAAACTATTATATATGTGTGTAAAATAATGAATAAATGACCATTAGAAGATGTAGATTCATAAAATTTCAAAATTTTAGAGATAAATCTTTGAACTACTCAGCCAAATGTCTGAGCCATATATAATGTAATCATTCTCCTTGTGTAATAGTTTGAAAACCAGTCATTACAGTATGAAGTCAAACTCTGGTTGCACATAATTTTATGTTGTTTCTCTTCATTTCTTCTCATCCCATATCCCAAGATAGCTTTCTATAGACTAATACAATCAATTTTAAAATCTTCTTGCCACTAAGGGCTATTTTAGGATTAAAAATATGCTGGAGGAGATGATCTGAATGAGTTAATTTAATTTAAGAGGAAGTAAAAGAATCAGAGTGTACAAAAAACACTCTTAAATTTCCATATATTTATACAAATATTGAAAACAAATATTTCAAAAATTCCTATGGCTTTTTAAATTAAAATATAAGCCAGTTTTAAACTAAATGTCTATATGTAAAGAATAAAAGAGTTACCTTTTTTATAAACCCATACGAATAAGCTAGGTTACCTGCTATTTTCTATTATCTAAATGTCTGTTTTCCTGCATTAACACATACTTAGCTTTATTCCACATTTATTTCAAAAATAGTGGTTGAACCACAAAAAAATCCATATTTGTTCAACAGGGATGCAGAGTGGGTATTGTAACTCAAATCAGAGACTCTCCATATGCTAGTTAATTCTCTGAACCACAGTAAATATAAGTCTGTAGTAAGTTTGACGCAAGTTGCACTTATTGATCAGTTACTATGAATGAACACACCACCACCACCACCACCACCACCACCACCACCACCACCACACACACACACACACACACACACACACACTTCAGCCAAAGGGGAAGATCCCATGAGGACTCTGGCATACTCACCTGGAGCACTACAGGGGACCTGCCGCTGCCATAACCAATATCAAAAGTTAAAAGCTGAAAACATAATCTGCATCTGAAATAAAAACACAAGGTAACAAAAATACATTCTATTTGCTGTATTTACTCTATTATTTGATACTATATCATTACTAATCACTAAGGTTAAATTTCAAGGTCCATACTAATTACAAAGAGCAGTGGCTTGGATAATCCAAAATTGAATACAAATTATCTTTGGATTTGGAATCTGTTTCGTTCCTTACAGAAAATACAAATATGTCTAAAGTATTCATAATACATTAAACGAAACAATGAAGTGACTCCATAAAAACGTAATATGGAAAAGGAAGCTCTCCTACTCCTCCGTGCTAGGCAATCTTATTCGCATATAAAGCATGATAAAGCTTACATGGGGGCACCTCCTTTTTTGACATACTCGATTTAACATTTCCCTAGAAAAAGACATTAAATTATACTCAAGTAAACTGAGATATGGAGATAAGAGTTAATGAATTTTGTTAATAAAAATCTATAAATAAAAATATACCTAGTCAATGGAAAGCATATATGATAAAAATAACTGAGCTTGGAAGGGGCTGCAATTAAAAAGATAATTTAAATAACTGTGCCTTATTTCTTGTCACCACTATTTAAATACTGGTGAGTCTCTAACATGCTCTGAAGTTTTAGGATCAACAAATTAGAAAACATAAGTTTAGAAGTTCATATTTTACACTGATATAAAATTTTCTAAGTAGCACCTACTTGTGATAATTAAGATATATTTTCACTAACAATCAGTTGTTAGAAGTAGGGGTTGTTTTTTTTTTTTTTTAACATCGAAATTTGTTTTTACCTATGGAAGACCTTTGGTCCCAGAGTAGATGTTTCACTGAATACTTCAGCTGCTAGCAGGAGTTTGCTAATTGCTTCCTTCATGTTATCAAAAGCCTGAAGAGGTGAACTTGTTCTCAGGAACGTCTCAAAAAATGTTTGCAGCTGTGAACAAAATAAAGCATTCACATGTTGAAACTACAATCTCAATTTGTCTCTCTCTCATTTCCAAAGTGAACAATGTGAAAGATCCCTTCAGGCTATCTCTCCTTGACACACACAAAAAATTCCTTAAAAAGGAAAATATGATCATCTAAGACATATATACATACATATATATATTTTATATATACATATATATGTAAAATATACTGAAAGAGTATATAATATACTTAAGGTATATTATATAATAAATATATATTATCACGTAATATATAATGTATATATATTCTATACATTTAAAAATACAAGCCTTCTGGGGCTTCCCTGGTGGCGCAGTGGCGGAGAATCTGCCTGCCAATGCAGGGGACACGGGTTCGAGCCCTGGTCTGGGAAGATCCCACGTGCCGCGGAACAACTGGGCCCGTGAGCCACAATTACTGAGCCTGCGCGTCTGGAGCCTGTGCTCCGCAACAAGAGAGGCCGCGATAGTGAGAAGCCCGCGCACCGCGATGAAGAGCGGCCCCCGCTTGCCACAACTAGAGAAAGCCCTCGCACGGAAACGAAGACCCAACACAGCCATAAATAAATAAATAAATAAAGCAAACTGTCAACAAGTAAAAATAAAATAAACACTATAAAAAAAAAAAAAAAAAACACTTACTTTCCTTGGGTCTTTGTTTAAAAAAAAAAAAAAAAATACAAGCCTTCCGACTGAATGTGGGGTACCAAAACATCCTGTAATTTAAATTACTTTAGAGGTGCTTACTCCATTTTTCTTCTCATTCCACGGCTCATAATCATGGAAAGTGAAGGGGAACTCACAGAGCTTGTGATCAGAACTGCCAAGTTTATTTTGTGACTCCTCTACCTAGGAGAACTTGGACTTGCAACTCACTTCTCTGAATTTTTGTGTCCTTTTCTTTAAAAGGGGTTACTACCTACCAACAAGAGAGTTGTGAGGCCAAATTACAAGAAAGTCACTGTAAAGTATGAAATTCAAATCTAAGCTTTTTATTATTATCCCTTTCCTGCATATATCAGAACAAAAAGAACTATATCGAAATTGCTTCTTCTTCACGCTGTTTTGCTGTGAGAGCTCTAGCCAACCACAGAAGAATCTAAGAGAATCTCAGTGTCCTCCTAACATGTTAATTTCAGGCTTCATGTGGCTAGAGAGAATGGGGCCGTATTACAAAAAGGGGCAGGATGTTAGGTTTATGTCTTCATAAAAACACTATAGTTGGTATCACAAAGAGCTATTTTTATTTGCTTAAATATGAAAACAATCACAACAACAAAACTATATCTTGAGGATGCTTAACACCAAAGCTCAAGTCAAACTTTCTAAAAAGTATAAAACAGACCTCATATTGATTCATAAACTTTCTCTGGATAAACATACGCTTTCAAAAATGAAGAACAAAAAATATTTTTTGAAAAAACATGCAGCAGGTATACTATTAATATTTTTGGAAGAACAAACTAAATTTATCTGAGCTGCGTAAGACTGCAAAGTGCAAAACTTTAGTTGCTATAATAATGAAGGACAGATATTGGCACAAATCACCTGAGGGAGACGGTAAATGTATCTTTAAGATACGCAAGCAAAATTCACCCAAGAGAAACAAATGCTGACTTCATAAACTCTTCCCAGCTGAAAAACAGAAACCTAATGAGATGTACACCTTAAGACCCTATAAACACATCATTAGCATTTGGCAGTTGGGGTGTTTTTCCCTCTCTAAGGACTAAGGAAAATGAATGTAATAACTGTATGATCAAAAGAAAATAAATCAAAGCTAACACTAAAAATATTAACACCCTTGAGTCAAAACAGAGTCACATGTTTTTCCAAATAAAAGTAACTCATCACATTTCACTCACTTCACCATATTATATAGAAAGGGCTATTATTGCATTTTTCCATTTTAATGTTTTCTGAATATCACAGGGTTCAAGGTTAATAATTTAAGAAAGCTGGAAATGTTTGTGTAGCACATAGGATATATAAGATTTATTATCAAATTATATCCTCCATGGTAAAAAATAATTAGCAAATTACTGCTTAGGATTGTATTTATTCTTCTACTGTGGAAATGTGTATTTCTTAATTTTTGACTGTAATTAATTTTTCACCATGTGGAAAGCACTGTGTGCTGGGTTTTGGGGGACAAGGTACATAGCATGGTGGTAACTCTATAGACTTTAGAGGCTGAAAGTCACAGTTTCGACTTTGGTTCTCCTGTTACTACTAAATTGTGAGACCTTGCGGGATTACTAACAGTAACTTTATGGAGGTATTGCTAGGATTAAATCAGAGAATGTACATAAGGTACACCACCACCCATCACACATCAATATTTAGTACACGTTAGCGCCTTTTATTAATTAAAACAAAAGTCCACAGCCTTCCTTCAATCAAGGAAGAACATTTAAAAAATATATGATAAGCCTTTCAATAGAAATATATTTAAAAGGGAGAAGAAAGAGGCATGGTGGGTAAATAGACCCCATCACTGGTATGTCTCCCAGCAGAAGTGAAAGAGAACTGAAGGACCAAAATAACTTTCCTCCCACTTCCCTAAAACTCAGCCTGCCAAGAGAAGGACCAACGTCAACCACCAATCATGAAAGCAGGGGGACAAGAAGCTAGACAGCTGCCATTACAAACAGAAATGTGAAGAGAGGAGATAGAAATGGCATTTAAAAGGCACAATTCAAAACAGAGAGACTTCCTCATTTTTGTATTCGTTCTGTTACCAATCTTTGTCTCTATATGCATTTCCTTCTATCTCACTGCATGCATTTCCATTTATTTAAGTCCTTCAAGACAAAGAAAATTCTAGATGAGTCATCTCTTTATTTAGTACAGTGGCAAGCAAACTACATATGCCAGAAGTGAAAGTAGAATCATGCAAATGCTTACTATTTTTTTTTAATCATCAACTTTCAATAAGTCGCCCAGAGAGGGCAGAATACTTATATCAATTTTTGAAACTAATCCACTTAGGCTAAGTGGCAGACTTCTTTGACTGTCTGCTCATATTGTAATTTGTTAAACTAATTGTATTTCCTTGGTCAAATACTTGAGTTCTGTGCATCTCAATGTGCTCGCACGTAGAAAGAGAGAAATGTGCTTGATGATTTCATGAGACAATGTCAAATCTGAAATTATTTGATAGTAATTCCATTCAAAGCTATCAGAACCCAAAATACACTTTTCACTCAGGAGCTTTCTTAACCCAAACACAAATATCTGAAAGAACACCTTCACTTTTGTAAGTTAAAATCAGCCGTGAACTCAAATATCACGGAGACTTCTCTGTCTCTAGATCAAGACGTTTAATCGATGCTTTTGAATTACCTAAACATGAGAATATAAGATCCCAAGGAAATCAGTACCTTGGCAGTAAGGTAAAAATGAATAAAAGAAGATCTTAAAACATTTAACATGACATGAAACTATTTTATGAACTATAAATTTTCCTCCTTCTGTACAAAAATGGAACACAAATTTAGTGCAAAATAAATTATGTAGAAAATGACCTTGTAAGATCACGGCTGTAAAACCAGGCAGTTAAAGCATCACCATTTGTTTGTACTTGTGTAAAATTCAAGCAATAACCCAGTAAGGTATTTGTAATTTCCACATCTAGCCATTGAAATATACATAGATGGGTCAAAATTATCAACTAAAAATAGAAGGACAAGAGGGACTAAGGATGAACTTCAAAATATTTGTAGGAAAACTTCAGTTATGTTTTTAATATCTTAAAATATTTCTAAATTGCCCTTATATTCACCTCATTCCCCCACCCCACCTCTCACAAACCCCTCCCGTGCTAAATTCTGGGCTTCACCTGATTAATTTCCTTTATCCTCCCATAGGACCTTAGGCAGATGGTTCTCAGTGGCAAAGCATGTTGTTCTGTGTTAAACTTGCTGACTTTCTTGTTTGCTCTCACCATTAGACCATAAGATTTTTTAGGGCAGATACTGTACCATTTTATCTTTGGGTGGCCAGTATCTAACACAGGGTAGGTATTAAGTAAACACTGTTGAGTAACTAAACCTAAGTATAACATTACAGAAACCACAGAGACTTTGATAAGAGAAATAGTTTACTGGAGTTTCTGGATAACATAAATTTTCTCCTTAGGACAACATGTTTATCTCTCGTTTCCATCTCGTGAGCGAGGGAGGATGAGCATTTTTCTGGTGACTTGTAATAAAACCTTTGAAAAATAGAAGCTCACAGCTGTTCAGGAGAATTTTTGTGATAAGAAAAATATAACACAAGAGTTAAAACACAGGATGAAAGATTAACCAATATTAGAGTTTTTTTAAAGTCATGTTCTTGACTAACTGAGAAGCTATAGCAGAATACTGATATTTCAATATTTTGAATTTTCAGTAGTATTTAATAGCATTGTACCTTATTAAAGTTTACCAGAATTTCCCTCAGTATTAATGTGGGAGAGAGAAGTTTTCATCTTCTCAAAATAAAGAATATTAGTACTTAAAACCATTTTGCACCAACAAGCATATGAAAAGATGCTCAACATCACTAGTCATTAAGGAAATGCAAATAAAAACCACAATGAGATATCACCTCACATCCATTAGGATGGCTACTATTAAAAAAAAAACATAAAATATTAAGTGTGGGCAAGGATGTGAAGAAATCAGAACCCTTGAGCACTGTTGGTGGGAATATTAAATGGTGCAGCCACTATGCAAAACAGTATGGAGGTTCCTCAAGAAATCAAAATAGAATTACCATATGATCCAGTAATTCAGCTTCTGGGTACAGAGCCAAGAGAATTGAAAACAGGGTCTCAAAGAAATATCTGTTCATCCATGTTCACAGCAGCATTAGTCACAATAGCTAAATGGTGGAAGCAACTCAAGTATCCATCCATGGATGAATGGATAGACAAAATGTAGTATATACAGACAATGGAATATTATTTAGCCTTAAAAAGGAAAGACATTCTGACACATATTGCAACTCAGATGAACCTTGAGGATAGTATGCTAGTTGAAATAATCCACTCACAAAAGACACTGCATGATTCCACTTACGTAAGGTATCTAGAGTTGTCACATTCCTAGAAAAAGGAAATAAAATAGTGGTTGCCAGTGGCTTGGGGGGAGGGGGAAATGCGAAGTTGTTTAATGAGTATATAATTTCAGTTTTGCAAAAAGTTCTCGACACTCGTTTCACAACAACGTAAATATTTTCAACACTACTGAACTGTACACTTAAAATGGTTAAGATGGTAAATTTCATGTTATGTATATATTACCACAATTTTAAAAAATTTTTAAGTGATATTGCAGTTTTCACAGCCTTACTCCCTCCAACAACCATGTTTAAACACCTGTTAACTTTGTACCACAAAAGTCCAGAAGAACACCTTTTTAATGGTTATAAATTTTGCAAAAGAAACTAAACACAAAATAACCCCTCCCTTGCTCCATTTCTCAGCTCCTGCAAATATTGGAAATAGTTTCCATCTCTATTCCGTCTCCTCTTACTCACTGTTTTATCCAGAAACAATCTTTTAACCTTGAACTTTTTGCTTATTTAGTCTGAGAAATATCACACAGCAAGCTTGAATGCTCATAGGAATGACTGAGAATAGAGGACAAACTTATGATGGCACACGAAGTCTAAAGGCTGATCATTTCAGGTTAAAAGGAAAAGACCTTTTTTTTTTAAAGGAAAATATCTTATGTGACATTTTCCCTTAAAAGGAAATATCACATGAGAGTTCTGACTCAATTTTATCCATGGTAGAACTAAGCACACAACTAAATACATGAAATCCAAGAGTCTATGTTCTTTTCCAAATTAAAAGGGGAACAAATATGCATTCAAATCTACCTCTTTTTAATACAGTTGGAATTTAATTTTTTGCAGTATGCGGGCCTCTCACTGTTGTGGCCTCTCCCGTTGCGGAGCACAGGCTCCGGACGCGCAGGCTCAGTGGCCATGGCTCACGGGCCCAGCCGCTCCGTGGCATGTGGGATCTTCCCGGACCGGAGCACGAACCCGTGTCCCCTGCATCGGCAAGCGGACTCCCAAACAACGTGCCACCAGGGAAGCCCAAGTCTATTGTTCTTGATTGATATCATTATTCTGCCTTTTACAGACTCAATTGGGATCTCTCTGTCTTACTCTGACCTAATCATTCTCTCTCCCTGGCATTTGCCAAACTCTTAAAGTGTATCTGAAGGAATTTGAACACCTCAGAATTTTATCCCAATGTAATATATTTTACATACAAAGTATTTTTTGATCACCTTATAATTCTCAATATGAAAAATGTTTATAAATTTAATTTAAAATTTCAGTTACCGTATGGCTCTAAATTTTAAAATATTTTTCCCGAAGAGTTACGATTACAATTATTTGTTGTACACAGTTGGTCAGAAAAACAGAAATACATTACAATTCTTAACAAATAATTTATAAAATAAAAAGTAAAATTGTTTTGGAGATGCACCCCTTAGATGGATACGACTTCTTTTTATTCACTTAGTTGAGTCTTTTTATCCATTGAGACAACAGTATTTATTGTTAGAATGAGAAGGGTTCAGCATTGGTATTAATATTATTTTCAATGTAAGCATAGAGAAGATTTGTTCACGCAAATACATAGATGTAGATGGAAGGGTTTAGCTAGAGAGACATGACTTAATTCCTCGAGCTCCCTCCAAAGTATATGAAAAAAAAAAACAAGTAGTGATTTATCATGAAATATTTAATTTTGTTAAAAACTGAAAACAATCTGAGTTGTGGAGGATCTGTTACTTGGTGATTAGCATCCTTCACTTTCTCTAATGAAAACCATATTTAAATGCGCCTGTTTTGGGGAGGGGTTGCAGAATTTTTTCACCCTGGAACAATTATTATTATAATATTAGGGATAGATGAGCGCTAGGTCTTTCTTTTGAAGAGCAAAGGTCTGTGCATGAAGGGATAGGGAATAAAAAGCACCCGCTTTAGAGGCGCTGTCTCAGCGAGATCAAATTTTAGGAAGGTATACATGTGAAAGATGAAGTTATGGGCATTGATTCTCTTGAAACTATCTATGGGCCTGTGAACCCCTTGGAGAGTCTTCATGGCTCCCCAGAGGCACACGACACCCCACTTGAGGATCATAGCTCTGGCTGTGTCTGGCCCAGAGAACACATCTGCTGCACGTCAGAGGGCTGTGGAAGGGGATGAAGGGCTGGTGAGCATTCTGGACCGTGGCAAGAAGTCTCCTTTGTGTTTTAAAGGGTCATGATTTAGGGGGAAAATCAAATATATAAAAACAGAAGGAAAAGAGGAAAAAAGATTTGAGAAAGGGAGGGAAAAAAATGACTAAATTACAAACCTAAGCACTGATGTGATTTTTCATTTCACGCACATGTGGTATTTGGATATAATTCTATGTCATACTCACTAACCCCAGCCAAGTTGACACCATGTGCCAGACACTGTGTGTTTCTCATGCACTGTTTTGTTTATATTCACAGCAATGCTATGAGGTTGATACTCATTATCCCCATTTTATAGATGAAGAAATCGAGGGTTGAGAACACAAGTAATTTGCCTAAGGTTTTACAGCTAAAAGGTAACCAGTATGGGTGTTGAAACCAGTCTGCTTGGCTGCAAAGCCCCAGCATTACCTCTGCTATTGCGGCTTTGATTATACAGATTTAGGAATGTGGATGGACCCTGAAATATTGAAGAATGAATCATCTGTGGTTTTACTTTCACGGAAAATGTGTTTGAAACTGTCACAATTCTCTTTTTTCTTTTTTTTTTTCCTTTTTTTTTTTGCGGTACGCGGGCCTCACTGTTGTGGCCTCTCCCGCCGCAGAGCACAGGCACAGGCTCAGCGGCCATGGCTCAGGGGCCCAGCCGCTCCGCGGCATGTGGGATCCTCCCGGACCGGGGCGCGAACCCGTGTCCCCTGCATCGGCAGACGGACTCCCAACCACTGCGCCACCAGGGAAGCCCCTGTCACAATTCTCAAACACCCACACATCTAACAAATCAACTCAACAACTTGAGCATTTGTGTAGGCTAATTACCTTTTGGAAAAACTAAGGACATTTCTTTGTGACTTAAATGAAATTGCCTGAATCAAGAACAAATTCTGTGTTAAGTCAAATGATTTAAGAACATAAATATTCTCGTCATTTGTTTTAGCTCATTGAAAATTGGCTTGCTTTAGGGTAAACCACTGAAAAACTAAATTAATTGACTGAACCTAAATTAGGAAGTTTTTCCTCATTCTCTGGAATTAGATCAAAACTCCAATATTTAAGTAAGTTTCATGCTTCCGGTGACATGAAAAATTTTATTCATTTGTACTTCTTAATAACCCTAAGCTTTAAAGCGTACATTAAAATTGGAAATTCAGAAAGTAGATTCTGTGATTTAATCAGTTTCATGGTTAAAAATTTTTAAATTTCCCATATGTATATCAGAGAATTGATCAAAATACAGAAGGCTATGAAGAGCATAAAAATTTAATTATTTGCTTTGAATGGTAGAACCCTGATTGCGTTATATTCAACCTTCTCAGGGAGCTGGCAGGTTATCCTTATTGCCCCGTCTAGAATCTCTCAGTAGGATATAAAGGATCAGAGAGATTTTACAGAAAAAAGTAAAAGTTAGGGGCTTCCCTGGTGGCGCAGTGGTTGAGAGT
>NW_006786698.1:743418-750478 GCF_000442215.2 Lipotes vexillifer | reverse complement strand
GGAAGGGCCCACAAACCCAAAAAAAAAAAAAAAAAAAAAAAAAAGAAGTAAAAGTTAAAGTTGTAAGATTTTATCATTGTGCTCTGTGGACATATGTCTACTGATTTTCTTCATATGAACGCCATTGTTCAAGCAGGTCACAGCTTCTTCACTTTCAGGGCCTAGAATGCACAGTCGAATGCCTGTTGCTTCTAGTTTGGTTTCTCCAACCTCACTCTGGCTTCCACCCCAAACGCTGGATAAACTGAACCTTTTCTAGGGTGCACAGATTCCTGAGTATTCTCCTCTCACCTTCTTATTGGAATACATCACACTTCATCATCCTACTATCCTCCAAGGGAACTGACCTGTGAGTTGAGGTCCCATGTTTTTGAAGATAACCTTTGATCCCATGGTGGCTGAGAAGCAGACACTTCTGCCTGGGTTGTTTTTACAGTAATGGGGACTTGGACACCTGGGACCTGCCTTGTCACACTAGGCAGGCTGAGCAACTAGTTATTCTGCTCACGTCTTAGAAGTGGCAGGACACCTCTGTTGGAAATGGCAGGAGGGAGAGGGAATGAGGTGGAGAAAGGCGGGGAGGAAAGTGAGCGGGAAAAGAAACACCAAGCCCCCAAGGCGAGAACTTATTCTATGCAGGGCCCTCGGGCGGGGTTTGGAGCAAAGGAGACCTAAGAGCCAGACAAATGGAGACGAAGCATGTAACCGGCTAGTCTGCCGTGACAGCAGGAAGCTCTCCTTCTCTCCACCTCCTCACTTCCCGCTTCTCTGTCCCACCCCCTTCCATGCGCTCTGTCTCAGGAAAGGGCACCACCAGTCACATCATGGCTGCAGAGTCCTCTCTGAGCCCTCTCTGGCTAGCCCCTCTCTCTCAACTGACCACTGACTCTTGTTTCTACCTCCAAAAGGTGCCAGTTTCTCACCTTCTTTTTTTTTTTTTTTTTTTGCAGTACACGGGCCTCTCACTGTTGTGGCCTCTCCCGTTGCGGAGCACAGGCTCCGGACGCGCAGGCCCAGCGGCCATGGCTCACGGGCCCAGCCGCTCCGCGGCATGTGGGATCTTCCCGGACCGGGGCACGAACCCGTGTCCCCTGCATCGGCAGGCGGACTCTCAACCACTGCGCCACCAGGGAAGACCTTCTCACCTTCTTTAGATCACCACCTCACCGACCCATCCAAGCCACCATCCTCCTCACTCAGATGCCTTGCAACTGGTCGCTCTGTCCCCACTCATAATCCTCTTCCACCCGTTGTCTACACAGCAGCAGCAGAGTGGGCTTGAAAAGGCAGATCTCATGACGACACTGTGGTGTTCTGTGATCATGCCTGGACTCTCCTACCTCAGGGCATCAAAATGGGCCCTTTGCTGGGAATGCTTTACCATTAGCTCTTCAAATGACACTCAGTCTCCTCCATGAAGCACAGCTCAGATGTCACTTGGTCAGGGAGATCTTGCTACCTCTCAAAAGTGGGCAACCCAGTCACTTTCTACACAGCCTCCTCCCTCGTTGCATTCTTAGCAATATTAAAAATCTGCATTATGCCAAGGGAAGTAAGTCAAACAGAGAAAGACAAATACTGTATGATGTCACTTATATGTGGAATTAAAAAAATACAACAAACTAGTGAGGATAACAAAAAAGAAGCAGACTCATAGATATAGAGAACAAATTAGTGGTTACCCGTTGCCGGGGCGGGGGGGGCAGTAGTGGGGGGGAGTGGGAGGTACAAACTATTGGGTGTAAGATAGGCTGAAGGAGGTATTGTATAACACGGGGAATAGAGCCAATATTTTGTAATAACTGTTCATAGAAAGCAACCTTTCAAAATTGTATTAAAAATTGTAGTTCTCTGTATTTGTCTATATATGTATAATTAATTTTTATCTGTATTTCATCTACTATTCAACACAAGAATAAACTCCACGAAAGCAGGGACTTTGTCTGGTTTGTTACTATATCACTTGAACCTAACACAATGTCCAGCATATGAGACACTTCATATGAGAAGTGCCCAGTAAATATTTGTACAGGTAATCAAAAAACTCATTTAACCCATAGGAAACTAGTCCTATTTTTCAGATAGAAAAAGTGGTTCAGAGAGGTTGAAAGACTTGCCTGAGGTCACACAGTTGGTACAAGGATCTTCCTACTGCACATCCATATCTAGGCCTCTAGAGGTCATGCTTTGGGATTTTTGTTTCAGTTCTGTAGATACAGCACTATAGATCCAGTACTAGTGATTTATTTCTCTCTCCTTTAGAGTAAAAATGCAATTGGATATACGCTTCTCACTCAGCCTGAAAGAACGTCATCATTGTCTTATTCGTATTTTAAAATCACATTTCTTTTTCCTTTAATGGTAACTCCTTGAAAGCATGAAAATGTAACACAATTCCTCAGCGTAATGTTTTTCTTCTTTGACTTCTGAGTTTAAAGTAATAATTTCACTCTCTGTGACTTGAATACATATTCTTTATGTAGATGATTTGGGTAATCAAGCACACGGGAAAATTCTCATGCCTTTCAAATATATCTGGAATCAAATTTCTGATAGAAATCAATTTGGAACAGTACTTTTTTTTTTTTTAAGATGTTGGGGGTAGGAGTTTATTAATTAATTTATTATTTTTGCTGTGTTGGGTCTTCGTTTCTGTGCGAGGGCTTTCTCTAGTTGCGGCAAGCGGGAGCCACTCTTCATCGCGGTGCGTGGGTCTCTCACTATCGCGGCCTCTCTTGTTGTGGAGCACAGGCTCCAGACGCGCAGGCTCAGTAGTTGTGGCTCACGGGCCTAGTTGCTCCGCGGCATGTGGGATCCTCCCAGACCAGGGCTCGAACCCGTGTCCCCTGCATTAGCAGGCAGATTCTCAACCACTGCACCACCAGGGAAGCCCAGAACAGTACTGTTTTAGACAGGTAAAGGAGGCTGTGATGGCTGGAACTATTGGATTCTGGAAGACTAGACACCAGGCATCGGGAAGCTGGTTTAGAAGGGGACACGTACCACATACAGATACATATAAATACAGGGATACCAGGAATTCCTCTCTGTTTGCAGTCCCTTTCTCCAAATGGTAAAACTTGCTTCACAGAGCTTCTAATAACTATTAATAGTTTCATAAGCATGGAGGTGAGGGAGAGAGGACAAGCTGTTACGAGACAGAGGATAGACTGGGGGGTATGGGGATGCTCCATATCAGGAAATGAGGAAGTCAGAGAATGACTGCTTTACTGGAAGATGCTCCAAAGAGACAGAATTTACAAAAGCAATGAAATATGTCTGTATATTGCAGTACGTATAGAATACACCACGATGCGTGTGTGCAGAATCCTGAGAAAGAATCCATCTTTGTCTGCCTTAGTAATATTCAGAGAAATGAAAGACAAACTTTCAGTTCCACCTCACAATATTAGGTCATTTATATAATTCAAAGGAATTCAGGCTAAAAACCGATTAGAGGTTCAGGTTGAAATCAAATGTAAGTACACACAGAAGATACGTGGATAAAAATAATGCACTCTCAGAGGCTGAGTCGAAAGTGCTAGTGCTAACTTTACAGTAATTAAAAAAAAAAAAAAACCCGTGTATTGCACAATCTCCTTAAATGGAAAAACAATTCCCAGTGACTTACAAATGTTGATTATCATTCCAAATAACTGTGTGACCTAGGCAATTTAAATTGCACTGAAGATTTACCACCATTCAGAATCTCTACTTAGCAATATAGCCTTACTACCACAGCATGGATTATCAAATAACTTTTCAAAAATAAATATGTATATTCCAGTGAAAGAAAATGGTCAAAGATTTGCTGTCCAAATATTTTTGCTTTCTCTTTTTCTTTCACTATTGGACAGTGCAGGCAATACCCATAAAGACCACTTGGGGGCAATACAGTATTTTTGTTGCATCTCATCACATAGCTATGTAGGTTTCAGAGAAGATTGCTGTTTCTTTCCAATTTGAAGCCCCATTTTAATATATGGGAGGAAAAAGGCTGTATTTCATTTTAAACTTACAATGCATAAATCACATAAGACAAATGCAAGTCAGATTTTCTCCTGAAGGGAACAAAAGTCTGTCTTCTTTTAGCAGACAAATCAGTCTTACCTAGTTGGCACATTTGGGAATATTTTATATTTAGAATTTGTCACCACTTTAGAGATAGATCTCAGAGAATAAAGGAAACTGTAAATAGAAATGTTTAAAATGACAAACATATAATGATCTTCAAAATGTACTAGTGAGAGCTTCCCTGGTGGCGCAGTGGTTGAGAGTCCGCCTGCCGATACAGGGGACACGGGTTCGTGCGCCGGTCCGGGAAGATCCCACATGCCGCGGAGCGGCTGGGCCCGTGAGCCATGGCCGCTGAGCCTGCGTGTCCGGAGCCTGTGCTCCGCAACGGGAGAGGCCACAACAGTGAGAGGCCCGCGTACAGCAAAAAAAATGTACTAGTGGAAAGTTATTTTGTTTCTATACCTAAAGTGAAAATGTAAATATCACCTGTCTTCTCCACTGGGTATATATTTTAGAATAAACTTAAGCATTAAAGTAATTAATTTTTGACATTTACTCCCATTGTCTTCACTGTTATTGCTTTGCATTCACATCACACTTTGTAAAGGGGTTATTTTATTACTGATTATTCTTTTAAGCAAGTTGATGAGTGGAGTCTCTATTCCAAGCCGTTTCTCTCCCCTCTGTCTGCTGAGTATTAAGTATTGTGTCAGGCACTGAAGGTTTTTCTTTTGTAAATCAAAAATAAACATAATATCTTCTTTAAAGAATTTTACATGTATTTAGGCAAGTAAATTTTTCTGCTTCGTTTTTGTTCTCTTGATTCTTTTATTTACTTTATCTAATTTTTTTCTCCCAATATATTTTCCTGTCCTCAGAAGATATTTAACATTACCACAGGGATGCAAAACTCAGGTGAGCCTTGTTGTCAAAGTCCAAGAATCAAGGCTTATAAAATTAAATTTGGTAACTCTCTTGGTGCCTTATTAGAAGTGGGAAAAAAATCAGGAAGATGGCAGGGAGTTTTGCCTTAATTCATGGGTCCATTACCCAAAGATTCATCTTAACAAATCCTTATCATATGGAGGGTAGTGAAGGAAGAGATGATAGCTGCTCTACCTTTGAACATCTTTCTGGCTTAGCTAGCTCATCTACTGAAGAAATAATGAGAAACTGAAAAATTAAGATGGTGTTCCCTGTAGATGCTTAAACTGCTCTGGAGCACTGCTTACAAGAGTCCTCATTTTTCATAATCAGTTTTTACTCTAAACCCTTGTTTATTTTATAAACTTCTGATCGGCGAGGTGTACCAGAAATCAGAGCAATAAGTCTGTACAGGATAACAACAGAAAGAGGAAGAGCCTCCATAAACTAATTTATAAGAGCTTCTGTGATGTCCACAGGCCATCCACTCCTAGGCTCCAGTTTGGAGAAATGACACTTGATCTTTGCAAATCCTTAACTGGGCATCTTCCTCATCCCGACACAGGCATCCACTAGATGGCGCCAAGGAGAAGGGGGTTTTGAACAGGACAGGTAAAGTGGGGGCGGGGAGCAAAGGAGTAGGCAAATACACACACTAAACCCCAAACTACCACTGAGGCCTTCCCTCTTCCATCTCTCCAGCATCCTGAATGGATTCACTTACTTCACCTGATTTCACACTGAAGTCCCTGAATATCAGTTAACCTCCATTTTTCCGGATGGATAATTAACACTTGCCCATCAGTTTTCTTGCCTTAAAGGAAATAATAATTAGCAAATTTATTCATTAGGGTTAAGTTTCACCTTTATGTCGTCACTACAATGCATATATATAATGTGTCCATATCAGATAATTATATCTGTTCACTATGTTAGTTCATAAGAGATGACATAATTAACAAAGATGGTATATATAAATTCATTATATTTACTTCTGTTGCAGAGCCTACTCTAAAATTTATCTTCTGTTGCAGAACCTACTCTAAAATATTTCCCCAAGTTTCAGTTTTTAGCAAGTTACAATTAACAAGCTACCTTTAATAAAAATGATAATGATGGACAATCATTCACTGATTAATATTTTTTGAGGGCTTCCCTGGTGGCGCAGTGGTAAAGAATCCCCCTGCCAATGCAGGGGACATGGGTTCGAGCCTTGGTCCAGGAAGATCCCACATGCTGCGGAGCAACTAAGCCTGTGCACCACAACTACTGAGCCTGCGCTCTTGAGCCCGTGAGCCACAACTTCTGAAGCCCGTGCGCCTAGAGCACGCGCTCTGCAACAAGAGAAGCCACCGCAATGAGAAGCCCGCACACCGCAACGAAGAGTAGCCCCCGCTCGACGCAACTAGAGAAAGCCCGCGTGCAGCAACGAAGACCCAACATAGCCAAACTCAATAAATAAAATAAGTAAAATTTTAAAAATATATATTTTTTGAGTGGCTGGCAATCTCCAGATTTTGCCTGCAGCTCTGAAAGCTTAGGTTCATGTGTTTAAGTGATCACTTTTGATCAAGAAAACATGGCCATGATTAATGAATAATTTTCTTAGGCTAATAATCCAGGCTCAGTATTAAGAATAAATTAATGTACAAAATTACCTGAAAGCCTTTTATGGAACAAAGATGGAAATGAAAGAGTGAATAAAATGAATGAATAAAGGAAAATTTTCAACACAAGAGACAAAGTTGCCATGGGCAGCATCAATGCCATCAACAGCATAAAATTATTTTGCATTTATGCACTTTAAAATCCTGGGCAGTTGCAAAATAAACATTCTTTTTCTGGAGCTAACATATACCTGAAATAATGTTTAACACCAATATGGGCTGATTAGATAAGTGTTATTTTGCAATTATTATTTAGGCTTTTATTGTAAGTCAGCTCTCATCACATGTTTATTCAATTTTATTCTGGTTATCTATAATTTCTATTTATATAAAATCATACTTTAAAATGAACACTCTGATGCAATTTTTAAATTTAATCCAAGCAAGAGTAGACCAAGTAATACATCAACTCTTTTTACAAACTCCCAGAAGCAGGCTTTTATTCACATTCC
>NW_006786698.1:693503-743408 GCF_000442215.2 Lipotes vexillifer | reverse complement strand
TTCCTGCTACAGCTGACATAAATCTCCTGGGCCTACAGAAGGGCCACATGCTCAGTGAAGACTTTTACAAGGTCTGCTCCATAGTCTGCAGTTTAGATGTAAAATGAAGATCAGGAGAAGAACACTTCCTCAAGTTGAAAAACTATAATGTAACTTTCTACCTGCTTCGAAAAACATTACTCATTTTTACCTTGACAATATATGAGCTATCTCACCTGACATTATGAAAGGCACTGTATAAATATTGACGGCAAATGAGGCTAACTTTATCCCTACAACTGTATCATGTTTCCCAAACTGAATAAGAGACATATGCATCTTTTAAAAGGGGTCCTTGTAAATAACAACATGCCCCTCTTTGCCAAGGTTCACTCTCTCCTCTGTGCACATTTGCTGATTGCATCGATGTGAGAGGGAACTGTGGGCACTGGAAATGGAAGAATGGTCCCCCAAAGGCCAGTGCAGTGGTGGTAGAGAGCTGGTGATTTAGAGACTGGGCAGCAGCTTGCTTTAACTTTGGTTTCCACTGGAGGCGATTCTCATAGATACTGACGTGAGCAAAGACGGCAATGTCCTGTGTTTTCCCTTTTCTATCAAAGTGGCCCTGCCCAGAAATTCAGATGATGACATCTGCCTATTACATTTCCTGGAAAGCCACTAGAAGATCATTGCAAAATACAGGGCTGAATTAGAACAGCTAGGGATTAAAAATCCTTGGGCAATTTCTTCACATGGTTAAACAATTTTAAATGATCTTTGATTGAATTCCACCCAAGCATTTATCAAGAGCTGATTACATTCAAGGAATTATCCTCATGTAACCTCTGAATATCAAATATCAACAAAAGAACGTCTTCAAATATGGAATGGCTGATCAAAATACAAATTCATTTAAGTTATGTCTCAACTAGAGAAAATAAGGCTTTGGTTAGGTCTTCCTGCCAGAAGTCACAAATCACTCCAGCAATACATTTTCATCAAAGCAGTCAGCTATGATCACAAGTATACAGAATCTCCAGACATCATAAAGAAGTTATAGACAGGAGAGTTTCCTCTCTGCTGGATAACTTTACAATGGATGATGGGACAACTTGTGACTTTTTACTCTAAGAACTAAATTTAAATTTCTTGCAGTTAATCTATATGACTTGCATATAAAGACAGCCATGGATGTATTTGACTGAAAGGTATAGTTACAGTGTCTGTGGAAGAGTTCTACTCTTCAGTGCATAGGTATAACTGGAGTGTTTTATAATTGAATTGAGAGCTTTTTCAGGGAAGAAATGTTTGAATAAAATATTGCTTGCAGTTGAATTTATTATATTCACCAAGAAAATGACATTGCTTAACAGCAAGCAGCAAAAATGGTGGTTTTAAAACTGGATCAAAGGATATAATAATCAAATGTTGCATTTGCTATTAATTTTCTTTCTTCTCCACCTCCCTTTCCCTTTTAAATTTGAACATTCTTTGGAAACATCTAACACTTATATTTTAAATTATTTTTACTGTACAGAAGGGGATTTTAGAAAAGTTTAGTTTATAAAGCTTCTATTTCCATTATTTCTCAAATTTGCATTAATGATATTTTTCAACTCTCTCCAAAGCTATAGTACATAAAGTATCTCAGCAGCAGACGTAATTGGAAATAAATGAGCTCATAGTTATATCTGTTATTATTTTCATACTCCTTTAGCTGCCAGAATGTTCTATAAATGGCCACCAATAACCAGTTTAGTGGGCTTGCCTCACTGCACAGTGCATAAATCACTACTGATTTAACCAAGTAATTTAGCCTTTGGATTCAGAACTCAGTACACACACACACACACACACACACACACACAAATTATGTTTTGTGGAAATTTAAGAACAGTATTTAATAAAACATTGATATCACATGGTTAGTCTTTAAAGTGGGTCTTGGTCCTGTCCTCCACGTTAGCATTGAAAACCATTTCTGTATTTTTTCATTTCTAAAAATATCACAAGGTAGCTGTATTTTGGAGAATGGTTAAGTGATTTAACAGATAGGTATAATCTATTTGTTTTAACTGAAGCTATAAGTACTTCAGTTGGGTAAATAAATAGACCCTTGTCTTCTGAATCTATCTGTAGCATCAAGTATAACTTTGACCTCTAGAAGGAAATAATTGCTCTCTGGCACATTAATCCAGGAAGCTGCACTACCTCCCTTTGAGAGCAGATAACAGTACTGTCCAGAATAATCAGGCAAGATCTTGAAAAGACAGATCCCAAGGAGAGGATGAAAATGACAAGAAGTGCATGCTTTCCCATGCTACAACTGCAGCTCACATCTGTCCTGCAGACATGACAAAGATATGAATAACAAACAGAGCGAACAAAGCATGAAAATCTAAAGAAAACCAAATCACAAAGAGCTTTCTTTTCATATGATTTTCCTTTAGGAAATACATAAAAACTATCACACAAAAAAGCATATCATTTCTACCAGTCATTTCTACTGCGGTTGGGGGATGTGGTGCTTAAATAAAGAAAAAACAAAACAAAACTTAAAAACAATTACTTGGACTATCTAGGAGCTTCAGTTTCCCATCAAGATGGTGAACTATTATAGGTTAAATGAGATTAAATTATGAATTTAACTAAAGAACAAATGAAAACTTGTGTGAAAATGATTTTGAGAGATATTTTGAACTGGCTTGGCCAGTGGTGGCAGTGGGCAGAGATTGCTGGAGTTTGAGGAGGGTGTTGCCAGAGGTTTCTTCGAGAGGACAGTTTGGAGGAAAGCATTTTTGTTTCCCTCCTGCCTCCCCCGTGGTCCCCTAGGACATTCACTGCCTGCTCCCTTCTTGTTAAAGATGTGAAGCCCACCCCAGGATACAGGTTGCTGAATGTCCCACTCAGATGAGGAGGTGATGAGACGTGTGGGATTACATCATATCTGGCATTCACTCATCTACCCTATTCTCTCTCAAACCCCAAGTTTGATGGATTATAATGAAGGGGAGTGCCTCCTCCCAGGGCTTTTCTATCTAAGAGGTTAGGGAGTGAGATTCTGACCAAGGAAGTCACCTGATACCGTAGTAGCAGAGAGAAGTGATCAAAAGTGGTTTTACAATTCCTGGAACTCATCCTCATACCTCTTTTGGATTTACATGGCCTTCCCCCAATATGATAATGGTGAGAATAAATAGTATCTGCAGGATAACTTAAGCTCAAAGGACAAAATAGGGGACAAATGAAAACTATAGCCACCTGGAAAGAAAAGCAACAAACTAAATGCCATATATCACGCTCCTAAAACTAAAGGACAAGGGGTTCTGTGGCAACGGATAGCACATTGGACTGCTAAAACCAATGGGCTAGGAATTTAAAATAAGCATGATTAATATACTCATACTAGAAATAATGGAAGATAGTAGCAAAATGAAATATTAAAGAAGATCATTAAAAAGAACCAAGAGGAAAAATAGTAAGAAATCAATAGATATAAGTAAAAATGTGCATAGTTCTCAAGTTAAGAGGTATCGGCACATGAAGGAAGGGGTCAAAATCTGGACAACAGAAGAAAGAAAGAAAAAACAGTGAGCAAAAATATTCCAATGGAAACAAATTTCCCAGAATTAAAGAGTAAAGACTTCAGGCCCAAACTGGAAACACAAATAAGAAAAGAAACAAATCCAGGGGGATGTTGTGAACAGTTTAGGGGACGTGAGGGTGATAAATTCCTTGATAAAGTTTGGTTATGTTTGGTTTTTTAAGAAAACAAAACAAAACGTGATTATTTCAACCAGAATTAAAAATCTACACTGTAGATCTACACTGCAATGTGGGGAAGTATTGTAGAGAGCAAAGGATATTAGTCTTAAGGGGGCAGAGTGGGAGATATTAAAAATTTAAGAACTTAATAGGAGAAAATAAACATGAATGTATGTCTTAAATGAAGGATATCCACTGCATGTTATATTAAGAATGTATAAGTTTTAAGCTGACAGAAGAAAATTCAATCTTTACAGTGAAAAGCAGGAAAGGATATTTTAAATAAAACAAAAAGAATGCATTGAAAAATTTAAAAAATAAGATGGTAGTCACAATCTAGGCACATCAGTTAAAAATCATAAATTAAAAACGAAGATTCTCAGGTTGGATGAAAACAATAAATTCCAAAACTATATTGACTATTTAAAAATATATTTACTACAAAGACATGTAGAAAGGGTAAAATTAAAAATACATATGGTAAAACAAAAATATGAACTAAAAGAAAACTCACAGCAATCTTAATATCTGACTAAAATAGAAATTAAAGCAGTAGTATCCTAAGACAAAAGAAAGCTAATATATACTGGTTAAAGGAACTATGGAGAAAGAAGTTGTACCCATCATAAATAACAGGTAGCAAACAATATAACTTCAAAATAGTCAACCCACTGAATGGCAGGGAGAAATAGACCAACAACTGTAGTTGGAGATTTTAATACATTCCACTTAGCAACTATCAGATCAAGAGGAAAAAAATAGGTATCTGCAAAATATGATTAATAAGAGAGCCTTTAACTATTACTATATACAGAATTTCTATACCCATGTAGAGTTTTTCTTTTCAAGCACCCATGGAAGTTTTTTTTTAAATAGAAAGATTATTAATAAAAGAAAGCCTGGATAAATTCCAAGATAGCAGTAGCATACAGGATTTGTCCTCTGATAATAATGCAATATATTAGAAATTCATAACAAAAGGATAGCTGAAAAAGAATTCTTTGTTTATAAACTGAATAATATGTTATTAAATACCTTGAGTTAAACAAGCCCATCATAAAGAATATTAAAAAATAATTAGAATTAAATAATTCAAAATTTATGGGACATGACTAAAGCAGGACATAAAAGGAACATATAGCTTTAGCCATTTTTACTAGGAAACAAAAAATGTTAAGCATAAAGGAGGCAAACATTCAAATAAAGAAACTATAAAGAAACAATAGAGCAAACAAACAAAACACTAGAAGCCAAGAAATGACACAAATAAGGGCATAAATCTGTGAAACTGGGAACAACAATTTCAAAATTATGAAAAAGATTAACAAAATAAAAAACTAGTTTCTTTAAAAAGATTTAACCAACTCTAAAAAAAAAACTTCTGGCAATTCTAATCAAAAAATTTTTAAAAACACATATCTACAAAGGATAAATTTTAAAAAATGAAATAGCTATAGACACAACAGATACAAAAATCAAAACATTATAATCAACTATACACTAAAGAATTTGAAAATTTGATGAAATTGGTAACCCCCCCAAAATTGCCAAATTGTACAAGAAGAAATTGAGAACTTAATATCAAAATGTTTTAATAAGTTGAAATGTCAATGCTATTTAAAAAAACCTGTAAATCTATTTTTTCAAGAGACTTGTACCAAATTCCTGAGGGTAAGCTAATTTCTATCTTATATAAGTTGCTCCAAAAAACTGAAAAAAAGTCAAAGTTATCCAGCTTAATTTTATGAAGCTACAATAATCTCAACTGTAAAAACCAAGTATGAGAAATATAAGAAAATATAAGTCCACATCATTTATGATCAAAGGTATAAAAACTGTAAATAAACAAATCCAACAGAGTAGTGAAAATAGCACAGACTTATCAAGTAGGTTTTATCTCATTTATGCAAGGAGGTTTTATTAAGAGAAAATCTAGCAATATAATACACATAAACTTGAGGAGGAAAAAAGATCATGATTATCTCAAAATGCAGAAAAAAAGTGTTGGTGAAGTTCAAAATCATTTCATGATGAAGATTTCCAGCAAACTAAAAATAAAAGAGAATTTCCTTGACTTGGTAAAGTTTATAAATCCATATGTCTTAGAGTTATATTGTAAAAAGATTTATAAATGAAATCATATGATGTCTTGTATTTGTTTCAAAATAAATTAGTGTTAGGGAAAGGGAGTAGAGGGTACAGATGAAACAAGACTACCTATAAATTGTAACAGCCGAAATGTAATGATAGATCCATTGTATTTAATTATATTATTCTCACTACTTTGGCAGACATTGCAGAGATTACATACCAAAAACCTACTGTGAGCATTTTACTTAATGGAGAAACTTGAGATGTGCCCATCTTAAAAGATGTTCAACTCAAGAACATTCACTATCAGTTCTACTTTTAAAGATTCTTGGCAACATTAGTCAAGGAAAAGGGGGGGAAAAAAAAAAAAAAGAAGGAAGTAGAAAAGAAGATAACCAAGAATTAGAAGGAAAGAGATTAACATGACCTTATTTGCAGATAAAACACCTAGTAAAACCAATGATATTAATAGTTAAATTACTGAAACAAGTTTATCAAATAAAAATTCCACTTTAAAAATAGTATTTCCTGAAGATGGCAGACTAGAAGAACGTGGAATTCATATCTCTGCACAACTAGGGCACCTACCAGGCATCACTGGGGGACTATGGACACCAAAGGGGATGGGAGGAACTGCCAATGACCAGCTTACAGGAGGTCGGGCCCAAGCTCCTGTGGTGGGAGCTCTGAGTCCAAACCACTGGACTAAAAGAGAACCTCAGGCCCCAGGTTAATTGGAGTGAGGCTTCCCAGAGGTCCTAATCTCAGCACCAAGACCTGGCTCTATCCAACTGCCTGAAAACTCCAGCTTTGGACACCTCAGGCTAAACAACCAGTAAGACAGGAATATAGACCCACCCAAAAAAAAAAAAAAAGAAATGACAAAAGAATATGTTACAGATGAAGGAGTAAGGTAAAAACCTACAAGACCAAATAAATGAAGGCGAAATAGGCAAACTACCCGAAAAAGAATTCAGAGTAATGATAGTAAAGATGATCGAAAATCTTGGAAACAGAATGGAGAAAATACAAGAAACATTTAACAAAGATCTAGAAGAACTGAAGAGCAAACAAACAATGATGAACAAAAAAATAACTGAAATTAAAAATACTCTAGAAGGAATCAACAGCAGAATAACGGAGGCAGAAGAACAGATAAGTGAGCTGGAAGATAAAATGATGGAAATAACTGCCAGGGAGCAGAATAAAGAAAAAAGAATGAAAAGAACTGAGGACAGTCTCAGAGACCTCTGGGACAACATCAAATGCACCAACATTAGAATTATAGAGGTCCCAGAAGAAGAAGAGAGAAAGAAAGCATCTGAGAAAATATTTGAAGAGATTATAGTTGAAAACTTCCCTAACATGGGAAAGGAAATAGCCAATCAAGTCCAGGAAGCGCAGAGAGTCCCAGAGAGGATAAACCCAAAGAGAAACACGCCGAGACACATATTAATCAAACAATCAAAAATTAAATACAAAGAAAAATATTAAAAGCAGCAAGAGAAAAGCAACAAAAAACATAGGACGGAATCCCCATAAGGTTACCAGCTGATCTTTCACTAGAAAATCTGCAAGCCAGAAGGGAGTGGCAGGACATATTTAAAGTGATGAAAGGGAAAAACCTACAACCAAGATTATTCTCCACAGCAAGGGTCTCATTCAGATTCGACAGAGAAATTAAAACCTTTACAGACAAGCAGAAGTTTAGAGAATTCAGCATCACCAGACCAACTTTACAACAAATGCTAAAGGAACTTCTCTAGGCAGGGAACACAAGAGAAGGAAAAGACCTACAATAACAAACCCAAAACAATTAAGAAAATGGTAATAGGAACATACATATTGATAACTACCTTACAAGGAAATGGATTAAATGCTCCAACCAAAAGACACAAACTGGCTGAATGGATACAAAAACAAGACCCGTATACAGGCTGTGTACAAAGACCCACTTCAGACCTAGGGACACATACAGACTGAAAGTGAGGGGATGGAAAAAGATATTCCATGCAAATGGAAATTGAAAGAAAGATGGAGTAGCAATTCTCATAGGAGACAAAATAGGCTTTAAAATAAAGACTCTTACAAGACACAAAGAAGGACACTACATAATGATAAAGGGATCAATCCAAGAGGATATAACAATCAAAAATATTTATGCACCCAACATAGGAGCACCTCAATACATAAAGCAAATGCTAACAGCCACAGAAGAGGAAATCGACAGTAACGCAATAATAGTAGGGGACTTTAACACCCCACTTTCACCAATGGACAGATCATCTAAAATGAAAATAAATAAGGAAACACAAGCTTTAAATGACACATTAAACAAGATGAACTTCACTGATATTTATAGGACATTCCATCCAAAAACAACAGAATACACTTTCTTCTCAAGTGCTCATGGAACATTCTCCAGGATAGGTCATATCTTGGGTCACAAATCAAGCCTTGGTAAATTTAAGAAAATTGAAATAATATCAAGTTTCTTTTCTGACCACAACACTATGAGACTAGATATCAATTACAGGAAAAAATCTGTAAAAAAAAAAACACACATGGAGGCTAAACAATATGCTACTAAATAACCAAGAGATCACTGAAGAAATCAAAGAGGAAATAAAAAAATACCTAGGAACAAATGACTATCAAAACACGACAGCCCAAAACCTATGGGATGCAGCAAAAGAAGTTCTAAGAGGGAAGTTTATAGCAATACATGCCTACCTCAAAAAACAAGAAACATTTCAAATAAACAACCTAAACTTATACCTAAAGCAATTAGAGAAAGAAGAACAAAAAAACCCCCAAAGTTAGCAGAAGGAAGGAAATCATAAAGAACAGATCAGAAATAAATGAAAAAGAGATGAAGGAAACAATAGCAATGATCAATAAAACTGAAACGTGGTTCTTTGAGAAGATAAACGAAACTGATAAACCATTAGCCAGACTCATCAAGAAAAAAAGGGAGAAGACTCAAATCAACAGAATCAGAAATGAACAAGGAGAAGTAACAGCTGACACGGCAGAAACACAAAAGATCATGAGAGATTACTACAGGCAACTATGTGCCAATAAATGGACACCCTGCAATAAAAGGACAAATTCTTACAAAAGCACAACATTCTGAGACTGAACCAGGAAGAAGTAGAAAATATAAACAGACCAATCACAAGCACTGAAAATGAAACTGTGATTAAAAATCTTCCAAAAAACAAAAGCCCAGGACCAGATGGCCTCACAGGTGAATTCTATCAAACATTTAGAGAAGAGCTAACACCTATCCTTCTCAAACTCTTCCAAAATATAGCAGAGGGAGGCACACTCCCAAACTCATTCTACGAGACCACCATCACCCTGATACCAAAACCAGTCAAAGATGTCACAAAGAAAGAAAACTAAAAGTCAATATCACTGATGACCTTAGATGCAAAATAGTCAAAAAAATACTAGCAAACAGAATCCAACAGCACATTAAAAGGATCATACAACATGACCAAGTGGGGTTTGTCCCAGGAATGCAAGGATTCTTCAATATACGCAAATCAATCAATGTGATACACCATATTAACAAACTGAAGGATAAAAACCATATGATCATCTCAATAGATGCAGAAAAAGCTTTTGACAAAATTCAACACCCGTTTATGATAAAAATTCTCCAGAAAGTAGGCATAGAGGAAACTTACCTCAACATAATAAAGGCCATATATGACAAACCCACAGACAACATCATTCTCAATGGTGAAAAACTGAAACCATTTCCACTAAGATCAGGAACAAGACAAGGTTGCCCACTCTCATCACTATTATTCAACATAGTTTTGGAAGTTTTAGCCACAGCAATCAGAGAAGAAAAAGAAATAAAAGGAATCCAAATCGGAAAAGAAGAAGTAAAACTGTCACTGTTGCAGATGACATGATACTATACATAGAGAATCCTAAAGATGCTACCAGAAAACTACTAAGTTAATCAATGAATTTGGTAAAGTAGCAGGATACAAAATTAATGCACAGAAATCTCTTGCATTCCTATACACTAAGGATGAAAAATCTGAAGGAACATTTATAGAAACACTCCCATTAACCACTGCAACAAAAAGAGTAAACTAGCTAGGAATAAACCTACCTAAGGAGACAAAAGACCCATATGAAATTAAAGATGATATAAACAGATGGAGAGATATACCATGTTCTTGGATTGGAAGAATCAAAATTGTGAAAATGACTCTACTACCCAAAGCAATCTACGGATTCAATGCAATCCCTAACAAACTACCAATGGCATTTTTCACAGAACTAGAACAGGAAACTTCACAATTTGTATGGAAACACAAAAGACCCCGAATAGCCAAAGCAATCTTGAGAAAGAAAAACAGTGCTAGAGGAATCAGGCTCCCTGACTTTATTTTATACTACAAAGGTACAGTAATCAAGACAGTATGGTACTGGCACAAAAACAGAAATATAGATCAATGGAACAGCATAGAAAGCCCAGAGATAAACCTATGCACATATGGTCACCTTATCTTTGATAGGGGAGGCAAGAGTATACAGTGGAGAAAAGACAGCCTCTTCAATAAGTGGTGCTGGGAAAACTGGACAGCTACATGTAAAAGAATGAACTTAGAACACTCCCTAACACCTTACACAAAAATAAACTAAAAATTGATTAAAGACCTAAATGTAAGGCCAGAAACTATAAAACTCTTAGAGGAAAACACAGGCAGAACACTCTATGGCATAAATCACAGCAAGATCCTTTTTGACCCACCTCCTAGAGAAAGGGAAATAAAAACAAAAATAAACAAATGGGATCTAATGAAACTTAAAAGCTTTTGCACAGCAAAGAAAACCATAAACAGGATGAAAAGATAACCCTCAGAATGGGAGAAAACGTTTGCAAACAAAGCAACTGACAAAAGATTAATATCCAAAATATACAAGCAGCTCATGCAGCTCAATATCAAAAAAACAAACAACCCAGTCCAAAAAATGGGAAGAAGACCTACATGGACATTTCTCCAAGGAAGATATACAGATTGCCAACAAACACATGAAAGGATGCTCAAGATCACTAATCATTAGAGACATGCAAATCAAAACTACAATGAGGTATCATCTCACACCAGTCAGAATGGCCATCATCAAAAAATCTACAAACAGTAAATGCTGCAGAGGGTGTGGAGAAAAGGGACCCCTCCTGCAGTCTTGTTGGGAATGTAAATTCATACAGCCACTATGGAGAACAGTATGGAGGTTCCTTAAAAAACTACAAATAGAACTACCGTATGACCCAGCAATCCCACTACTGGACATATACCCTGAGAAAACCATAATTCAAAAAGAGTCATACCAGAATGTTCATTGCAGCACTATTTACAGTAGCCAGTACATGGAAGCAACCTAAGTGTCCATTGACAGATGAATGCATAAAGAAGATGTGGCACATATATACAATGGAATATTACTCAGCCATAAAAAGAAACGAAATTGAGTTATTTGTAGTGAGGTGGATGGGCCTAGAGACTGTCATACAGAGTGAAGTAAGTCAGAGAGAGAAAAACAAATACCGTATGCTAACACATATATATGGAATCTAAAAAAGAAAATGGTTCTGATGAACCTAGGGGGAGGACAGGAATAAAGACACAGAGGTAGAGAATGGACTTGAGGACATGGGGAAGGGGAAGGGTAAGCTGGGACGAAGTGAGAGAGTAGCAGTGCCATATATACACTAGCAAATGTAAAATAGATAGCTAGTGGGAAGCAGCCGCATAGCACAGGGAGATCAGCTCGGTGCTATGTGACCACCTAGAGGGGTGGGTTAGGGAGGTTGGGAGGGAGACACAAGAGGGAGGGGATATGGGGATATATGTATATGTATAGCTGATTCACTTTGTCACACAGCAGAAACTAACACACCATTGTAAAGCAATTATACTCCAATAAAGATGTTAAAAAATAAATAGATAATAAATAAATAAATAACAATATCAAAAAATACTCCTGGGAATCTTGAAATAAACTTAAGCAAAACCATATAAGATCTCTGTGGAGGAATAAAAATTAAACTCTAATAAAGGAAAAATAGAATGACCTGAATAAATGGAGAGACTTAATATTATGAATAATCCACTCTTCAAAAATTAAGCTAAAAATTCAATGTTATTATATTGAAATTCCAGTAGGATTTTTTTTTTGAATTTTTGAATTTTATTTATTTTTTTAAACAGCAAGTTCTTATTAGTTATCTATTTTATACATATTAGTGTATATGTAGCAATCCCAATCTCCCAATTCATTCCACCAACACCACCACCCCCGCCACTTTCCCCCCTTGGTGTGCATACATTTGTTCTCTACATCTGTGTCTCTATTTCTGCCCTGCAAACCAGTTCATCTGTACCATTTTTCTAGGTTCCACATATATGCTTTAATATACAATATTTGTTTTTCTCTTTATGACTTAGTTCACTCTGTATGACAGTCTCTAGCTCCATCCACGTCTCTACAGATGACCCAATTTCGTTCCTTTTTATGGCTGAGTAATATTCCATTGCATATATGTATCACATCTTCTTTATCCATCCATCTGTTGATGGGCATTTAGGTTGCTTCCATGACCTGGCTATTGTAAATAGTGCTGCAATGAACATTGGGGTGCATGTGTCTTTTTTTTTTTTTTTCTTTTTTTTTTTTTGCCATATGTGGGCCTCTCACTGTCGTAGCCTTTCCCGTTGCCGGACGCGCAAGCTCAGCGGCCATGGCTCACGGGCCCAGCCGCTGCGCGGCACGTGGGATCCTCCCGGACCGGGGCACGAACCCGTATCCCCTGCATCGGCAGGCGGACTCTCAACCACTGCGCCACCAGGGAGGCCCGCATGTGTCTTTTTGAATTATGGTTTTCTCTGGGTATATGCCTGATAGTAGGATTGCTGGATCGTATGGTAATTCTATGTTTAGTTTTTTAAGGAACCTCCATACTGTTCTCCAAAGTGGCTGTATCAATTTACATTCCCACCAACAGTGCAAGAGGGCTCCCTTTTCTCCACACCCTCTCCAGCATTTCTTGATTTTCTGATGATGCCCACTCTAACTGGTGTGAGGTGATACCTCATTGTGGTTTTGATTTGCATTTCTCTAATAATTAGTGATGTTGAGCCGCTTTTCATGTGTCTCTTGGCCATCTGTATGCCTTCTTTGGAGAAATGTCTATTTAGGTCTCCTGCTCATTTTTTGATTGGTTTTTTTTTTTTTTTTTAACATTGAGCTGCATGAGCTGTTCATATATTTTGGAGATTAATCCTTTGTCCGTTGATTCATTTGCAAATATTTTCTCCCATTCTGAGGGTTGTCTTTTTGTCTTGTTTGTAGTTTCCTTTGCTTTGCAAAACTTTTTAAGTTTCATTAGGTCCCATTTGTTTATTTTTGTTGTTATTTCCATTACTCTAGGAGGTGGATCCAGTAGGAGTTTAAAAGTATAATTGATATTCTAAAATGTTTATGAGGAAATAAATGCCCAGCACATAGTTAACAATCTTGAAAAGAAAAAGTAGACAAGAGGCACCTCCCGTGTCAGGCATGAAGATATTCTTATACTGCCAAAATAATAAAAAAGAGTGGGCCAACTGGAACAGAACAGAGACATCAGAGGTGGCTCCATATACATATGGACACTTATACAACAAAAGTGATGTCAGATTCATAGGAAATGATAAGTTTTTAGCCCGTGAGAATGGAATATTTAGGTAAAAAGAAAAAAACTGGATCAGAGGTGATCACTAGTTGAATTAAATATTTACATGTCCAGGGAAAATTATAAAGGTAATAGAAAAAAATGGAGCAGCACACCTTTGTGACTTAGAGATAAGAAAGGATTTCTGAAACTAAATCCCCAAAGAGGAAGCATATGGAAAAATTAATTTGATTAATGAATTGAAGATTTCTAATCAAAAAATAACACTGTGATAAAGTTAACAGAGAGAGGACAAATTGAGCTATTTGCAAGATCAAGATAACACTTTTCACCTGTCACAGCTGGAAACGGTCAAATGTTGGCCTATGTGGGGGTATGGAAATTGATACAGGCATTTTGGAGGGCGAGCTGGCATTATTTAATTCTATCCAATGAACCTATATCTTATGCCCCAGCCATCCCAGTTCTGGGTATATACTCTTCAGAAAATCATATGCAGGTTCATAAAGAGTCAGATACAAGGATTTGTGCATTTGAAGTAGTGTGTGCTTTAGCCAAGAGCTGGAGCAAAACCAGATGTCTATCACTGGAGCAGTGGGGAGGTAAACTATAAGGGAAAGCACATCACTAATACTGCAAAGCAGTGAAAAAGTAACAGAAGACATACACATAGCAATGTGGAAGGTTTCTTCCTAAAAATACGTAGTGCTGCATTTTAAAAAATAGTCAGAGGGACATTCTTGGAGGTCCAGTTGTTAAGACTCCACGCTTCCACTGCAGAGGCGGGGGCATGGGTTTGATCCCTGGTTGGGGAACTAAGATCCCACATGCCGCATGGCCATATATATATATATATATATATATATATATATATATATAGTAAAAGAAAAAGGAAAAAATATATAATATAATACAGCTTATATGCTAAAGATACTTGCATGCATGACAAAATAAAAATGCTTATTTTACAAGAATATGCACAAAAAACACACACATTAAGTCATTATAATGACGGCCTTTGAGAGGAAGGATAATTAAGTGGGAAACGGCAATAAAGTGTATTAAATAAAACAGATAAAACAAGAGAGGAGGCTTGCACACACAGATGTTGCAAGTTCTACAAGGACAGGGATTTGGGTCTCTGCTCAACAAACATTTGTCGAATACATGAATGTGACATGAATGGAGGATTATGATTCTTGTCTATATATCTGAGTTCTAATTATTTGGTTGAATCATATGAAACTGTAATTTTTTGTAGGTCAAAACTGGCCAACTGTCAGCAATTGCATATAATTCAACTTAATAGAAAAGGGCAACTGGGGAATAATTAAAGGTTCTTAGGGAAATATAAACAGCCACTGTGAAGACTTGTAGGAGATAACATGAAAGACAAATCAAATTAGATTCCACTTTTTCATGATCAAAAACCACTTAATACTGAAATAATTGAGATGAGATGATTGTCTTTAAAATAAACCACCCTTAAGACCTAAGTCATCAACACCATTTCCTTAAAATATCAGTTACCTATTTTACTAAGTAATGTAACATCTGCATCTTTTGTCATGCTTATCTGTTTTTTAATTGACAATTTTTAAACATACCATTTAAAAATTTTTCACTGTTGGAAGATTTTCCAAAACTTTAAGTGCAGTTTATGTAAGAAAAATTCTGAAAAGTATCAAGTACAGTCACTTTTAAATCTCTCAAAACCATAAAAGGCACTTGTGCCTTCTTTTTTTAATACCATTTTTTATGATTAAAATACAAAAACATGTACATATTTAATGCATACAATTTGATGAGTTTAGAGATAAGTATACACCCATGAAACCATCACTACAATCAAGTCATAAATGTATCTATCCCCTTCAAAAGTTTCCACCCACCCTATTTATTTATTTATTTAGTGATAAGAACATAAAATCTATCCTCTTAGCAAATCTCAGTATTATTAACTATAGGCGCTATACTGTAAGTCGATCTCCAGGACTTATTCATCTAGCATAGCTGAAACTTTATACCCTTAGACTAACACCTCCCTATTTCCCTCTTTCCCCAGCCCCTGGTAACTACCATTCTATTCTCTGCTTCTGTGAGTTTGACTAGTTTAGATTCCTTCTATAAGAGGGATCGGGTAGTATTTGTTCTTTGAAGGCATCTTTGATCTTACAGAAATAATTGTTCAGACAACAGATAAGAGGAAGTGGGAAGAAACTGATAGAATGCATGTGTGCATTTCCCCTTAACTACACTCTGAAAAATTATTTCTGTAAAATCAGAAACTCCTTAAAATGTATCAAGTATATTCTCACTAGACCTTATTTTCGAATGAGCTAACCTGAATTACCTCTTATAACTAAACGTTTTGGAGGTCATTATTAAGTTCTACCTTGAAAACTTTCTCACCATGCTTTATGTCATGGCTACTGTGTCAGGCACCCTTGAGAGCGTTGTTTTTTACTCAGCAAATATTCCATATTGAATGGTGAAATGAAACAGGCATTATGCTTCCTAAAAATGAAGCAAAAAGCATAAGGGCAAAATTATATTTTCCTTTGTTGCACTGACTACATTTTTCTTGAATGAGTGGAAAGTCAAGAAAAACAGACCACAGCTGAGAACTAGTTCACAATGGGTCAAAGAACTGAACTAAAAAGATGAATTGAGAGAAAAAGAAGATGTAGCCTTTGTGATCCCTAGTGAATTAAGCTGTTTCCAGTTCATTTTTGAACCTGCACCTATTAAATGAAAATCTCTGCTTGCAGCAATAAAACGATACAATCTTTGCTCCTTAGGATTTGATAGTCATAAAGGTCGGAGAAAGGCAGCCCAACTCACTTTACTTATCTCCAGCATACTTTGTGGGAAATAACTGCAACAATGGAAATTTTACCTTGACAGTGAAGCGTTTTTTCTTTGGTGGATTCCAAACCGTGCCAGTCGAATGAATGAATGCACGCAGAGGAGTTAAGGATGTCACCAGCACATAAGCTTTAAGAATTACGGATAAATCTTTGGCTCTCAAGAGTGTTTCTTGTGGAGCTAGGACTGTGGTTTGATTCCTAAAAAGTTAAAAATATAATTAAAGCTCCATAATTTGGGGTATGTAATTTATAAATTGCCTCAGGGCTTTGTACATCCCATCTCTCTTTCACTGGACCCCAGCTTTCAGTGTATGGGTTGCCTTAAACGATGTCTAAAATTGTACCTAAAATGAGGCTTAAAGATCTAAAAAATTTAAATTAGTCACATCTGGTACCATCCCAACAAAAGTGATACACATAAAAGTTTAGGATACCCCTGAAATTTTCCGGTTCTGCCCTCTCCTACCTTTGCTCTATCTTATCCTCCACAAGAAAAGATACTGTTTCTCAATAGTGGACAGGCAGGTCACCAAAAATATGCCAAAATACTTTCCCCACTAATTTGATTCTACCTAATAACCTGCACCACAGATAATTAAGGGTTAATTTAAGGGATGAAGTATTAGGAAACACTTCAGTCTAAAAGGAAAAAGGAAAAATAACACTAGTTAAATATTTTGTGATAAAACAAACATAATTTCATTATAAATGATACCAAAATGTATAACCATTTTCTTTTCTGCATCATATTTCTATATTTCAAATATCTAAGTTTGATCAATGAAAAGAGTGTGCTGTTTCATCTTTTGAAGTCTAGGTAAGCAGAAATGCAATGATTCTTCAATAAAAACTATTAACTGTGGAATACTACCTAATAATTATAAAATTACATGGGGCAAACTATTTTGTGTGTTGGATAAGATAATTAAAATCTCTTAATTTTTCACTATAATTTATCTACATGACAAAATCCTTTCCCTGAAGGTAACTTGAATAACTTGGTACCCTACAGTTGCTTTCTGAGAGCCATAAAAAAATAATAACAGAAAAAAATCATTCAGCCATACTCGTAGACTAAGGCATGCTATTTGAGTATAAAATGGAAGTTAAAATTTTAGTTTCACATGGCCAAGGTTTTAAATTCAATTTCCATTAATGTAACTTCCTGGATAAGAGTCCTATTTACCCAAATGTTTATTCTATGGCAAGAGAGATTTGAATTAGTGTAGCAGAAGATCGATGGTGGCATTATTTATTAAGAAGAGATGGCCTAAAATTTATATAACAGAACCTAATAATTCAAACATGTAAAACCCCCAGATGTGTTTGGTGCTTTTCTCTTATTAGGTATCTCTTAAAATGCACGCTTGATATAACAATTCAAGATGATTATCTTACAGCTGTTCACGTCTCCAGTCCCCTGGTCTCCACATATATGACTTCACTGTTTTTAAAAGGTGACTTGAAGCACTCAGCTTTAATTGTATGCTCTGATCCAGACACACTGAGGGGCTCACCGGAAGTTGCAATTCTGAAAAGATTCAACAGAGCAAAAAACAGTCATTCTATTGTTTCCTTTTGGAATGGCTTCCATAATAGAGTCTGCTGTGTTAAACTACTGGTTCCAAGGGAAATAGGCTGCAAATTTTCTCCCCATTCTGAACCAAGGTTCAATCCCTCAAGCATGAAGGCATGTTTAGAGGGGCATTTGCTTTGTAGTATGTTATCTTACCACAGACTAGAAAAACAATTATAATAACTGATTTCAAAATTTTTTCTCAGAAGGTGAAGTAGATTTGGTGTCTCCTTCTGTCCCACACCAAGAGGGTCTTTCTTCCATACAGCTAGGAGATGCTCTCTGGATTAGGGGATGGTGGTTGCAGGAGTTGACTTCTGTCTGCGATGAGAATTTTATATAGATAACTTGAGTTGATTTCCTGACAATACAGTCCTTCACGTCCTAGAGTTTGTCATGCTTCATGACCTTGGTAACCTCAACCAGAGTGCTTCATTATTTTGTAAAATATTATTTAGTGGGTTTTTGAAGTGTGTAAAAGTAAAGACCAACAATAATGACTTATTTCCGAACACTCATACTGATACTTTTAAAAAATAGGTGTATGTACAAGGTTAGAAAAATCAAAGTGTAATCATTGCATAAAGTTTCCACCAACTAACCAATCAATCAACTGCTTACTTACTGAGCACTCAGTAAATGCAAGCCATAAATGCCCTCCTTTCTGTTCTTTTTCAGTGGAAGCGTCAAAGTCATGCAATTCTACAAAACAATTTTCCCCATGGACTCCTCTATGTTTTGACCATGACAACGTAAAAACCTTGGATTCTGCTCATTTTCCTTGGTAATAAAAGCTATGTCTAGACTCCTACTTCAATTTCTTGCCCCTATGATTTCACTGCAATGATCAAGCAGCATGAAAGATTGTTTTATTACTTTATGGCAACTTAATTTTGCTTTGATGTTTTTCTACATGAATTTTCCAGGGGAAAAGAAAAGGAAAAGAAAAAATACTTGGTTCGTTCAGCAAGCCCAAAGATGAATAATTTGGTATAAATTAAAGAGCATCATTAATAACAATTTGAAACACAACCTCCCACAAATATTAGTACCTATAGTGCAACAAATATGATAATAGAATAGCTGTCTAAGCCCACTCACTGCAAAAATAAGTTAATCACTTTATTAATATTAAACTTTTTCTCAGGAACATTTTCTGGAGTAAACCATGAAATGTTATTGATATCATTTACATCAGAATAATAAATGACTTACTAGAAATCTGTAACAGTGATTCCAAATTCTTTTTTAAGTATATTCAAGTCAATCTCAATTTAAATGTAAGACACAAACACTGTGAGTCATTGAGCCTATTTTAAGTGAAAACAGGCATGAACATAGCTCTTCTTTAATGGCACCTTCACAGACCAACTCTGTTTTCAATTTTCACCCTATATTTTTCGTATAATAAAAGGTACATGGCATCACCTTCAATTTCCTTCTCTACTTCAAAAGTATTTACAAATAAACTTATTATATGTGAACCAGTACATATTTAAAATAACAATATTTTCATAATATCTGACTCCAAGAGTGAGACAAATATAGAACATTCAGAGACTAGAGACAATTGCCAAAATGAAATCTGATGAGGGCCAGAGATCCCAATGCCAGAAATAGGTCAAAAACATGGAAATATGTCAGAGAAGATTTTTGGTTATGACACTGAGCAAACATGTTCCTACGGAACCATTTTGTCCTCAGGTTTTTTCCCTCCAATTGACCAGTGATATGACTGGAGTCTGCAGATGTCAGTTTCGGCTGAGCGACACAGGAATCTACTCCTCATAGATGAGGGCACCAAGGGCAAGTCAGAAGCCAAGCAGAGGCTGACAAGAGTTTCTGAATTGGTGCTTCAGTTTCACCTTGAGCTGGGTAAGCCCATCAGTAGCCACCTACGTTTGGCCTATTTTGTATCTTGTAAATGACTAAAGAATTAACCAACTAACTGAGCCAAGGGAGGGAAGGGTCTTCATATCTGAAGTGTTAAATAACTGTTGGTCTTTAAAGATGTTAATAAGGTGATTAAAATCTTGAATTTTTTCCCTCTAAACTCTCTACTCTGGGTAGAATTTAGGCCAGGACATTAAATTCAAATAAATATTTTCTATAAGAATATTCTTCATATTTTCTTCATACATCTAGCATCTTTTGTACTGCCAAGTTACTTTTAGCATATGTGTTCATATGTGTATACATATGCATATATATAAATTACCTAATCTATATATAATTTATTTAATATATTATATAAACATATATTTATATTATATACATATACTATTTTCCAGAGATTTAATACACTCTAACTCAAGCTACAGAGCTTTTTGTTTTGGGGGTTTTTTTTGAATTTTATTTTATTTATTTTTTTATACAGCAAGCTCTTATTAGTTATCCATTTTAGACATATTAGTGTAAATATGTCAATCCCAATCTTCCAATTCATCACACCACCACCCCTTGACATCAGCATTTTATGTCAGTTAACACCACTTGTTTGCATGTCCTTGCAATCCAAGACTGTACTTCCGGGTCTAAGCTGCTACTTAGATGCCTTAAAATAGGTGGGTGGTGGATAATGTCATTTATATCTTGCTATTTCTTACAAAATACACTAAATGTCTTAGGGAAAATAATTCTCTGGTATCCAATAATATCTCAGTCATTTTCAATAAATTAGGGATGTGCAGTCATTGCTTTAAAAAATTCTGTGAGCTGCGGCATCACTCAGGGGTTCAAAGTCATGAGTTAACAATCAAGCTCTCTGCTAGAGTTTGACTCTGTAGACCCAGCCAATGGAAGCTGAATCAAAAGCTTGGATTGTAAGTAGCGGAAAAAATTCAAGCTAGTTTTAAGTCAAAAGGGGAAAAGGCTAAGTAACAGTGAAAAATTATCAAAGGAGAGGTTTTCTGCTCCTTTGGTCCTCTTTTCCTCTCTAAGAAAGAATGATACATGCTTATATGGGAACCAAATCTTTGTAATGTTGTTTGAAGTATGGGAAAAAATTAATTTATTTTTAAATCTATATAAATGAGTTAGAGAGGAAAGTGGACAAAGAGACCATTGAGGAGAGCGGATGTGCAGGATGGTGTTTTGGTGAGCTGGGGGGGTTGCCTAGGGGAAAAAGAGGGTTGTAAAAGTAGAATTTAGCGGAAATTTCATTGTGTGTTGAATAAGGCTAATTGCCCCTTGGCTGCCATATTGTCCCCAACACTACTCTCAAAAACAAAGAAACAAAAAAACTATTAAAAAATTTAAACTACTCCTCAAGGCTTATTTACCAGTAAGTCATGTTGTTATTGGAGGGGGCATTTTAATTAATTAATTTGTTTGCTTAACACAACCTAATGCTCAGCATTCTCTAGGAGGGGCCTTTTTTTTTTTTGTGGTACGCGGGCCTGTCTCACCGCTGTGGCCTCTCCCGCTGCGGAGCACAGACTCCGGACGCACAGGCTCAGCGGCCATGGCTCACGGGCCCAGTCACTCCGCGTCATGTGGGATCTCCCCGGACCGGGGCACGAACCCGTGTCCCCTGCATCGGCAGGCGGACTCTCAACCACTGAGCCACCAGGGAAGCCCTCGGGCGGGCCATTTTTGCCTAAGCTCCCTGCCACACCTGGCTCAATCCCCTGGGGCCAAGGTCAGGTCCCTTCGGCCACTTGGCTGCTGGGGCATATAGCTATGAGGAAGAGGCAGGGCAAGGGGGGGTGATACAGACACAGGCAGGTGAGCAAAATCTGATTTAGAGAAAAGTACATTAAGTTTCTATTAGAAGGGCTGTTCATTCAATTTCATGGATCTAGAGTGAAAAGTGATGAAGGTTCATGGCCTTTCATTATCCATGGAATGATTTGCGAATCACGTTTTCAGCTCGCTGCCTCACAACTACTCACCTGGCCTCCAACTCACCACTACAGCTGATTTCTCTGAGAATGTTGCTCTTTACTCAGCATTTTCTTGGGTCCCCCAAATCTGGCTTTTATTTACCAAATCACTTAAACCATTCACAGAATCCATTAGTCCCAGGGGCTTGAGGTGACATTAGGGCACAACTAGAAATTTTCCAAATTGACATGAGACTCTAGTGATAATAATAATAATAAATGAGTATAATCTAGTGATAATAATAATAATAAAGTGGTAAACAAGTTGCTTTTTGCTTATCTGTATTTTCTATTCTTTTCATATTGAATGTGGCTCACTAGCATAATAAAGGCATAATAAAAGGGAAAGGGAAAAGGAATTAAAAAATGCATGGTTGATCATTTTTAAAACCTGATTTCTATTTTCCTTCTCATGGGTGGCCAAAAAACTTAAAACAGGATACAGCAAAGAACATTTCTATGAACTTCCATGCCTGAAAACAGAATCACGCTTGATAAACAGAATCCACCTCCACTGACCACTATTCATGCTCTCTAATGGCCAAATATGGCTGAGGGCCTTGGAGAAAGTAGCAGAATTAAGAGTACTGAAAGTGACATCTGAGATTCTACGCTCAGTGGCACTGAAGGAGTGAAAAAGCCAGAAAGACAGTGATGATAAAGTGGTAAATTAGTTTAAAGTCTCAAAGATGGATGTAGTTGTCTGTGATGCAAGTTACTAATCAGCAAGACTACACAGGCGGGAGGCAGAAGCTGCAGAGAAAGGAAGGTCATGGATTTGATGAGATCAAAGAGCTGTGATGATGAAAGGGTCATTGGTGTGGACATCAAAACTGATAAGAATGATGGCAGATCTGAAGTCTCCAGAAGAAGTTAATCAACCATGATAATAATATATGATAATAATAATCATATATAATATGATTATAATAATAATAATAAAGTGGTAAACAAGTTCCCTTTCTCATTAGGCCCAGGTATTAGGCTTTCTTAAATAGCTCATTTCTTATTTTCTTGCATTATAAGGGACAGGCTCAAGCTTGTTACAAGAGGTATAGCATGGTACCTGAGATATGGATCTGCTCCTTTCCAGCTGTGTAGCTCAGACGTTCTTGGAGCTTCCATTCCTCTATCTAAAGAAGGCATATCAGTATCTGCCCCATAGATGGTTACAGAGGGTTAAGAGTAAGTAGATAAAAGGCTTGACACAGTGTCCGACACATTGTAAGTAAAGAATTAATGTTACCACGTGTTATTATTTGAGGGTAATTTATCTATAATATAACCTTGTGGCATAAATCATGAAGCCCCAATCTATTTGTAAAACAAACACAAAATTACTACTAATCGTGTCTGATGACTATCTATACTCAACCTCTAACTTTAGGTAAATACTTGGGCATCAATAGGCTTTCTTTCCATATCAGCATGCCTCCAAAAAGAATATATATTGTTGTGACAGTTTTATGTCAGTCTGAAAAACTGAACACCTCATTCAATTTTTCTCTCTGAATCAATTCACGGATATCTTGAGCAATATAGAAATAATACCTTAATATTACTTTTATAGATTTACAACACATATTCTTTTACAAAGCATTTGCATGACAACTCTGTGAGGAAAGAATGGTCACTATAATTGTTCCTATCTTACAAGTCTAGAAAAGAGGCACAAATGGACCAAGTACTTTTCCCAGAGACATGTCACTATACTTAGTAGCTGTGTGGAACTAGAATTCAGGTCTCCTCATACGGGGACCACAGGATTCCTGACTTCCGCCTTCACTAGGTTGAAGGTTAGAATTCTTCTGACCTCTTAGGCGAGGATTCTTACCAGTACTTATGAGCCCTCCCAGAAATGGATGAGGCAAGAGAGTCCTTCAAAAGGCCTTCTCAGTTAACGTGGCTGAATTACCTACTTTTGTCTATTTAGGGGTAAGTTGACCCTTTGATAAGCTACACATTTTCTTGTGAAATGACTATCAACACTGGGATTGTACTGCTGCTATGACTATGATATCATTTTTACCATTAGGTGGTGCTAAGAGAAGTTTAAAGAAAATCGTCCCAAAAGTTATCGAAGCAGTGAATCACAGGATTTGAATGGGGTTTATCATATAATAGAGTCTATGCGTCTCTCCCAGACAGAAGCACACCCAACCCATCATCAAAGAGTAAAGCATCTTCCAAAACAACCCCATTCATTCAGTTAATTATACTTCTGCCAAGATACGTATCCTTTCTAATCATAAGTTCCACTACAGATGAAGGATTCTAAGATTCTATTTAGGGAAATGAATGTAGTTCACTTTGTAGCTTGCTGCAAATCCCATTTTGGGTTTTTATCAATATATATTTCAACAGGATCTGTCAGACTGGAAGACACTAAATGCCTATTAAAATGTATCAGTCCTAATAAATCATATTATTAATTATTATGGTTACAACGAGAACTTCAAGAGACTAGTCACAACAAGCATCATCTTCCCACGAATAAATGTGTTATGTAACATACACTTTATGAAGTTGTGTGCCTTGGGGCTAATGCATCACTTTAGTGGGTTTTCATTTCCTGATATCAATGATATCCTGCAAATCAAAAGTCAGTTCCCAGCCCTGGAGTTCCATGAAAATGAATGAACAAGCCATGAGCGCTGCAAACCTACTAACATTGTTTTTCTTTCATAACACTTGTAATTTTGTTTTTGTTGTTCAGTATCTACCTCTACCACCAGAAGGAGACTGGGTAAGAGATTTTCTTGAAGTTCAACATACTATATCCTCCAACACCAAAATATCTGTCTCTCTCTGTCTCTCGCTGTCTCTCTCTGTCTCTGTATATATATACAGAAATAAATGAATCAAAATCATAGAATAGCTCTCTTTTGCTTATTGAGTTTACTCAAAAAACAAGGCAAGTATGTAAGTTTCAGGATGAATTTTCACCACTTCAGCAGATAAATTCTAGAACTTGATTTCATTTTGCCCCCTTCTTAATCTAGCTCTTGTAATCCCCAAATAAAGCAGCCCCTGATGGCTTAAAATAAAAAGTTTGGCCATTTCTGTAAGAGGTTTTTCATCTATTTTAAAGCAAGTTATGTTTTTGAGAGGCATCTTATCAAGATTTCAGATTCTCTGCTAGCATTTCTGTTGCAAATACAGTGGCTCAGGAAGAAGTGATATGGGGAAAATATCACAAATACTGCTTGGGCAATGTTTTTGTTGAGGAAAAGGCAAACAAATATGGTAGAGTTTATTTCAGAGGGCAACATATTGAGTCACGGAACGTATCTACACACAGCGAGGAATAAACTATTGATTAATAGATGCAGGCTGGGCAAACAGGGTAAACAAATCCATGAAGTACAAGCATAGTTCACTGAGTTTTTATAACGTAATGCAAAGGGAACTCAGTTTTGTTGTTTAAAGTTGTTCGTGTTTTAACAAGTTGTTTTGGTGCCATTTAGACGCAGTGCTACTCTACTATGTTTAGCACAGAAATAAGTAAATGGGGACTTGCTGGAAAGATTTGGACAACAAAAGTAAGTATCTCTCTTATCACCTCTTCCTCTATGGTCTGTTGAAAATCAGACTTAATCATCAGAATCACACACATTGTTGCAAGTGTGCTACGCAATCTTGCCCCTCGTGTGTCCCACTTTTTGGCACAAGATAACAAACTCCCGAGGTGAAATAAGTAAATATACCTACATGATGGCAGGAGGTACACAAGTCATGCACCAGAAATGTAGATTCACCAAACCAGTTCAAGTCTAAAAGGTCAGGGCCATTTAACCAAAGAGCAGAGAGATTAATCAGCTCCCTCAACCAGCCGGTCTTTAGCACAACTTCCGGGATGTCAAGGAGCTGCCATTATGCTGCTTTCCATTACTGGAAAATGGACGTGTTGTCCCTTTCACACTGTCCTGATGCTCAAAGTGCAAAGTAAAACATCGTGAGCAACACCAGAGCAAGAAGCACCTTTGGGTCACTGAGCTCGATCTAGCTTCTCCCAAAGAAAAAGTGAGTCTCCCAAAGCTCCCACTGACCCTCATACCCCAGTGCTACCAGCCTCCACTGACCCTCCCTCCTGTCTTGCCAGTGGCCGGGCAGGAAGCACGTCACAGTATATATACCAGGCACATCGACAAGTTTGCTTCTTAGTCTTAAGATATACCAAATGGAAAGAAGAATTACGTAGTTTACGACTAACAGGCTATAATAAGCAGCAAATATTTTTTCCCATTTTCAAGGAAATGAAGCAAGGCGATGCTATCGTTTTCTCAAAGTCTCCATTTGATTGTGTCTGTGATTAGTCCATTTAGAGATTTATGGCTCACAGGCAGAGTGTTCAGTTTTATGGATAGGCCAAACTCAGTAGATGATTGCTGCATTTGCATGATTCAATAGTTTCCATTAAATTCTGACTGGTCTGCAATGGTGTCTAAAATTGTCATCCATAAAATTATTATTATGTGTTGAAGTATATCGAATGAAAAAAAGGGTATACTTGAGAGAGGAAAAGTAGAGCAGAACGAATTAATTTCTCATATTAGCTAGCTCTGGAGAGCAGAGAAAGGTCTGAGAACATGTGAGAACTGGGGTTCATGGTAGAAAGTAACAAAGAGAAGGAAACATGAATATTCCCTTACTTTAAAATGAATCATTTAGGCAGAATGGTTCGTTCTGCCTAAAGAATGCCATGGGCTTTATCATAAACAGTCAATGAATATTTATCAAAAATCTATAATAGGGCTTCCCTGGTGGCGCAGTGGTTGAGAGTCCGCCTGCCGATGCAGGGAACACGGGTTCGTGCCCCGGTCCGGGAAGATCCCACATGCCGCGGAGCGGCTGGGCCCGTGAGCCATGGCCGCTGAGCCTGCGCGTCCGGAGCCTGTGCTCTGCAACGGGAGAGGCCACAACAGTGAGAGGCCCGCATACCGCAAAAAACAAAAAAACAAAGAAAAAAACCTATAATAATAGACATCCATTGTTTTTATCTGTCCAGTATCTTTCTTCCTTTGGGGATCTGTTCTCCTCTCACCATATGGATCTGGTGAACTGCCAATCACAGTTCCCTGCCTCTTTCTTGGCTGTTATGGGCTGAATTGTATCCCCTCAAAATTCATGTTGAAGGCCTAACTGCCAGTACCTCAGAATGTGACTGTATTTGGAGAAAACGTCTTTAAAGAGATGGTTAAGTTAAATGAGGTCATTAGGGTGAAGGCAGGAAAAGGAGCAGGCAGTAAGCCTGGTGTTGAAGGGACAGTGAAGGGAGGGACTGGCTTGAGCAGAGAGTTAGGCTGGGGGACAACAGGACACCAGGGAGAAATGTAGGGACCTCAGCCTGTGGCAGGCTGTGAATGCCACCCGGAGGAGTTTGGATGAGTGAAGTGGTTAAGAAAGCAGACTCCAGACTCATACTGACTATGTGAAGATACCATTTGTTAGATGTGTGATACTGAAAATTTTACTTAATTTCTCTACACTTGAGATAAATAGGAATAATAATGATATCTCCCTCATGGAGACATTGTGAGGACTTAATGAATTAATATACATATGTATATATGTAAGTATATAGTTTTAAAACAAAATATATTATTAACATATATTTTACATAGATATTGTATGAATAGGTAAAATATATACTAATATAAAATATATGTAATATATATATATTGGGATTACTCCTCTTTATTTTTAACTCAACAATATGGTGTGAATATTTTTCTATGCCAATAAATGTAGCTCTCCATCACTTTTTTTTAACATTTTGTTGTTGTTGATGTGGACCATTTTTAAAGTCTTTATTTAATTTGTTACAATACTCCTTCTGTTTTATGTTTTGGTTTTTCGGCCACAAGGAAGGGGGTTCTTAGCTCCCTGACCGGGGACTGAACCCACACCCCCTGCATTGGAAGGCAAAGTCTTAACCAGTGGACCGTCAGGGAAGTCCCTCCATCACTTTTACCCCCACTTCCCATCACTTTTAATGTCTTCATCGTTTTCCACAGATAAACGTGCCACGATTTGCTCACACTTGAAGTGCATAGTACTCTAGTATGTAAAAATTGTTCATGAACAGGAAAAGTATGGAAAATTATGTAGTTTCACTAAATTTACATTTTTTCTTGCTTTTTGCTTATCTGTATTTTCTATTCTTTTCATATTGAATGTGGCTCACTAGCATAATAAAGGCATAATAAAAGGGAAAGGGAAAAGGAATTAAAAAATGCACGTTTGATCATTTTTAAAATCTGATTTCTATTTTCCTTCTCATGGGTGGCCAAAAAACTTAAAACAGGATACGGAAAGAAAGAGAAGAACATTTCTATGAACTTTCATGCCTGAAAACAGAATCACGCTTGATAAACAGAATCCACCTCCACTGACTACTATTCATGCTCTCTAATGGCCAAATATGGCTGAGGGCCTTGGAGAAAGTAGCAGAATTAAGAGTACTGAAAGTGACATCTGAGATTCTATGCTCAGTGGCATTGAAGGAGTGAAAAAGCCAGTGATGATAAAGTGGTAAATTAGTTTAAAGTCTCAAAGATGGATGTAGTTGTCTGTGATGCAAGTTACTAATCAGCAAGGCTACACAGGCGGGAGGCAGAAGCTGCAGAGAAAGGAAGGTCATGGATTTGATGAGATCAAAGAGCTGTGATGATGAAAGGGTCATTGGTGTGGACATCAGAATGATGGCAGATCTGAAGTCTCCAGAAGAAGTTAATCAACGTGATGATTTTCTTATTGAATATTCTGAATGATCAGGATGTTGAGAGAGGGGAGTAAGGAGGACTGGCAGAGAGACACCAACAAATCCCTCCCAACTCCAGAGATTAAGGTTTTAGTAGAACACCCAGCTTCATTGTTCTTAGGGATTAACGAAGTTACCACTTTGTGAGGAAAATGGAAGGTGGAGTTACCAAGGGTTTAGAGAAATGCAAACATGTGCTAAGAGGAAGGAGTGGAGAGAAGTCCGAGAATAAAGAGGTAGAAGGAGAGGGACCAGGCCGCCAGATGGGATCTGAATCTTAGTGGTAACTGAATTCAACAGATATGAGAAACATGAGGGAACTTTATGTTCCCAGCAAATGCCACTCTGCTGACGTATATCTGGGTGATGCCACGCCATACTGCCTTGAACTCTCCTATGTCTCCAACTCCTCTTCTCTTCTTGGAGCCCAAATGGCTTATGTTAATGAGTCTATGCATTTGAGGACAAGCCAAATACTGAAAATGTGCGGATTATTTGGTCTCTCAAGCTTCTGTATTTGTTACGAATTATTTATGTCACGTGCCAGGCTCTTGTAAACATTTGGGTGTGACTTCTGATCTAGTTAAAAATCTATCCCCAGCTCGAGTCAGAGCATCAGATGGCTAGTTACCTGGGCCTCACTCTTTAGTCCCTAGACAAACTGCCCAATAGACTTGTTTTATTTCTGAAAGAGATGGAGGAAAAGATCACTCTGGCTATAGTCTCGATAATGGACTGGAAGAATTGAGTGGGAATTTGAATGCGCTTCCAGAAATTCTACCAATTAGAAATTCATTGGGTTTGCAAGCTTCTTTTATAAAAATGCAAATACATCTAAGAGGCTTATGACTGGGGTGAGGGTGTAATTTCGTCTGAATTAGTTCCATCAACTTACTTGCTGCTATTACCTAGCTGAAGTCAGTCATACTAAAAAGATGAGAGTTTTACTTGGGGAAAGAATGTTTTGCACAAAGGATATAATCATGTGTGGGACAGAGGTGGAAGACTTCGGAAAGATATAAGCATGAAGGAGCATTCAGAGGACACATAGAGGGGGTGTCAGCATTTGAGAGCACAGAGAATAAGCAACTCTGGTCTTCTGTGAAAGTTTTTGCCTGATTGCCTCGTAGAGGTAAGTCCCCAGTTTCCTTTAACACTGGGAATCTCATTTCTCACATTCTTGTTTGAAGGAGTACATTCCTTAGAGCAGAGGAGAGGAAAAAATGAAATCAATAAAAATCCTCAAATGGTATTAAGCATTGACAATTTCCATGTTGCTTTGTTTAAATTCAAACTAGGCTATTTGATTCCCTGACAATACTTCAATGATATCATATGAGAAACAGAATTTTTTAGGCCTAGAATTTTAAAAACAATCATCAGTTCCACGTGAGATAAAAGCTATTATTGGTCAATATTTTAAAATAAGTTCAATTATGTTATTTAAAGATATATTTTATATTTGGTAGTAAATATCTATAATATTTTAAAGTCTACACTTGTTTCGATACAACAGAATGTGTAAATTCTATTTACCATTTTCCTTTTTTGTGTGTGTGTACTCACGTTACTAAAAAGATGAGGCCAGAGATCCTAAAATGTTCAAAATGCTATCTTTGAGTACAAGTCTGGGTACATTTCAAATTTCACGTAAAAGCCAGTGCTCAGAACTAAGATAAAACTACTGGAAAGAATGAGTAATAGCCAAAACTTTGGCACACTCCTACCCAGGGCTTCTTGGATATCATAAAGGAGAACAAAAACAACCCAAGTAAAACAGTTTCCGTGATGTTTCATTTTGTACTTATATTTCAAATATAGGGGAAAAAAACTTTTTATCAAAAAAACCAAACAATAAAAAGCAACAAAAACCATTAGCAAAAAGTTTGGGCCAATGAAAACATTTGATTTCAAACACCAAAGCATTAAATGGCAAGATAAAAATAAACCTTTGTGCTAGCCAGTAAAAATTCCACAGATTTGTGCCTTTCAATGTGAGTCCCAAGTCTAATGGCAGGTACACTCTGTGTGGTTGGGGAACGGAACAGACTGTCTTAGTCTTACACTCTGTCTTCAAACGCTCCCATATATATCTGGCCCAAACTCTGCTTGTGCTGCCACACTTGCAAGGTCCCACTCAGATTTACTAGGATGATCATCCCTCCTTTCATAGCATCCTTGTCTCTACCTACTGCTCAAGATAAAGCCTGGGAGAGCACGTCTGTATGGGAAAAAGGCACTGTGGAATCATGAAATCTCACCATTACTGATCACTGCCAAATGTCTTATTTTTATAGATAAAAAAAAACTGGAGCACAACCAGGCTTTAAATCTCGCTCTGAATTATACATTGTTTAAGCTTCAGAGCTAAAACCTGTCAGGTATTCTTCTCTGAAATGGTTAGGAGATACTTCTCCATGCATCTTTCACATTTTTGCATCGTTTGCAAACAGAGGCACTGACAATCTGTTCTGAACTATCTTTTCAAAGATATTTATGCAGCAGATAGCCTTGAAAGATAGAGACAGTGTCTCACTCCAGAGCAAAGAGAAGTTTTTGTCCAGTGTAACAAAAATAATGTCTCTCTCTGAGGCAAAGGGCAGGCATACTCACTGACCATTAGGAACATTCAGACTCCCTAAGGTCAGAGTTCTGCTCTTGAAATGCAAACCACTTAGTATACAAGTGTCACCTCCTAGCCCTCTTCACTTGCCCTGCGGGAGGTGGGATTCAGTGAACCAGTGTAAATGCTATTAATCTGTCTGCTGCTATTGCTACAAACAACAAAGTCATTTGTCTCTGACCCAGGAGTCTCCTGTCTTCTGCCAGCTCCCATGAAACTGTGGCAGGCAGACTTGTGAGCTTGAAAGTAGGTGAAATCTCAGACTCTTCACAGTTTTTGACAGAAACATAAAACTGTAGTGATAATCAATCATATGAAGAGAGAAAATATTGAAAGGCCTGTTACTGGACTTTTCAAATCTAGGATCATCCAGTTACCATTTTGGAGATACATAATACATATATATTGTAATATGATTCATTCTTCAAATAAAATTATACACACACACAGACATACCTGTAGCTACACTTTATTTTTTAAATTAAATCTGTGAAATGGGTCTCACTCTACTCACTATATAGATTAAAAAACAAAAACAAAAACAAAAACCAACAAACCCCAAATTTAACTCAAACAGCTAATAGGCGGAGGAGCTAAAATCTCTGGTTTCAAAATTTGTGTTTTGCCTGTCTCTAAATGAAACACAGCTCAAAACAGCATGGGCCACTTTGGCTTTAAATAAAATGGATAAAGTATATAGTATTATGTTTAGTTTTACTATCTTTTTAATAATACCTTACTTTTAAAAATAACTTTAGGGCTTCCCTGGTGGCGCAGTGGTTGAGAATCTGCCTGCCAATGCAGACGACACGGGTTCGAGCCCTGGTCTGGGAAGATCCCACATGCCATGGAGCAACTGGGCCCGTGAGCCACAATTACTGAGCCTGCGCGTCTGGAGCCTGTGCTCCGCAACAACAGAGGCCGCGATAGTGAGAGGCCTGCGCACCGCGATGAAGAGTGACCCCCACTTGCCACAACTAGAGAAAGCCCATGCACAGAAATGAAGACCCAACACAGCCATAAATAAATAAATAAATAAATACATTGTGTATTATTAAAAAAAATAAAAATAAAAATAACTTTAGGCACCAGCATGATGCTATCTAATCTGTATTCAATATTAAATATTCAGCATTCACAACAAATAACATGTTTTTTAATCTTGTGAATACTGGTTTTATAGTGTATAATGTATAATGTATATTCATAGCCAGAGTCTCCAACATCAGCTATTGTTTATAAAGCTTATATCAGAAAACAATGTTGTAGACATATTGCTTTAAAGCTACACATCTAAGAAAATTATCTTCAGCTACAGAAAGATAACATTACAGGAGAAATAATTCGATTAAAAAGGCCGTATATTCCATGAAATTACCTTGTTAGTCACAGAGATAAATAGAAAATTACAAACTAGACAGAGTGGGGAAAGGACTACATGTGTCTGGAACTTACAGATGTTCTTGAGAAAAAAAAATGCTTAAAGCAAAAAAGAAAAAAAAACTTTTTAACTTTATGGAAGCAAAATATAAACTTAGGTAAGAGTTGTTTGGGGAATTTTTTAAAACTGGTAATCCATTTCTGGCTACAAACAGGTTTTCATTATTATGATTCTATTCTGCTAACTCCAGTGCTAATCAATCATTTTGAAATGTAAACAGCAACAAAGAAAAACACACTTTAAAAGTATGTAAGTTCTGGTCAAAACACAAACAAATGTTTTTCAAATTGCCTTAATTAAAGGATTTCTAGATACTTATTAATAATGCATTAATGGGAATATTTTACTTGCTTCTCACGAAAACATTACTTATTTTTTTATAAAATAAAAAACTATCCAGCTAAAGTTTACAAAAACAAAATAAACAGATTAGGGAGTCAGATACACCTGTCATATAAAATGATAACTGCAGAACCAGGTTTATACAGCTATTATTTATTTTAAACAACTATCTTAAATTGAAAGATTATTTGCTGATTTATATTTATTTTATTTTAATCCTTGGTAAATGACAATAGAAGACTGTAGTCTTTGTAATGGGATATGCCAATGTGGTTAATGTTTGATGTAGAAGCAGAAACCCCATGGAAAAGCTGATGGGTTAAGATACCAGTTTTCTGATTCAACTCAGATACAAATTAATTTTTTAAAACATAATTTAAATTATGTGGATTTAAATTTTAATTATATAGTGCAATACTTTCTAGGGGCATAACTATTAAACATTAAGTGGGTTTTAAACTAGAAATGTGAGGAACTCTTTCACTGATGGGTTTTCAAGTAGGCTATAATTTCATCTATGAAGACTCATATGCCATCTGATGTGTTTTTTCCACTCTGGGATTCTACGAGGAAGTGAGATGGTAATTTTTGTCCCAAATTTCTAAAGTTGTCAAGACAAATTGAGAGAACTTCAGAAAGAAGAAACAAAATTGTTAAGATCAGAATCACTTAACATAAAGAAATACATTTTTTTAAAACCTCAAGTTTTATATAATTAAGAAGTACTATAATAATTGTTTTAAATATGAAGCAGCAATTATTTTGAAGACAAATACATAGGAAGAAAAGGAATATTCATCTAGAAAGTTAGAAGGCAAATCTAAAAGAAAGAATATCAATGTTTTGTGTTATTCCTTATTATCAAGGTCCTCCCATTGGCAAAACCTTGTGGATTCTGGAAGATGTGTGATAATGGAATTGATAAACAAAGGAGCTTAGTATGCTGATCTGAGAGCTCCTTAGTCGGTGTCTGCTGAGGAAGCCTATATATCTCACAGGTTTATGCATAAGGAAGCAAATGAAAGATTACCTGGAAATCTTCTAATTAGTTGACATAATCCTTCCTTTCTGCAAAGCTGATGTTGTATTTCTGGTAATATGTTTACCTGAAAGGAATAAAAAAGATTCTAGTGAGTTAGGCATTCTCTGCTAAAGCGAAGAAAATACAAACAGCCTACAGGGTACAGATGTGAAGCATTGTCTACACCATCCACCTCCTACTTTCAAATCTCTGTAAGTCAACATTAAAATCCAAAATAATAGAGTGGTTTATTAGATAACATAAAATAAAAACATGCCCTGAGAAATCTTCAAAATATTTGGGAATACTTGTTAAAACCTTGATATATTTCAAAGCCATGATATTTGCTAGAAAAAATAAGAAAATAATTTATATCATTATGGTAAATAGAGTAACACTACTAACTTGATAGTTGCACATTTTGCTTTGGCAAAAAATAGTACTAAACATTCCTCAAAGTCAACTACACTCCCAAGTTCCAAAGGCCCTCAATGATTTGAATCACGGACATCTAGTGGTAATTCAATGCTAAACCTGTTAGCATTTATAGTTTTCACTTCATACTGAAGGGTATTTATTGCTTTAGAGTATAAAACCCAGTCACCACAAAACTATATTTTAACAAAAATTTGTTCATAGAAAGCTTCATAAATGTTTTCATAAATTCAAACATATCTTTTAATTTTTAAAGAAAAGATACAAGCAAGCTTAATTCCCTCCTCTTCTGAATTGACAGATTAGCTATTCTCAGCTAAATCCCCCAAATAATGCCAAACATGGTAACGCCTCGTTAAAACCAACAGAAAGAGTCAGTGTAAATCAGCTTGAAAATCAGATTCATTTTTGAGCAATTATTGATTACTTTCAAATTAATTCACTCTACCCTAAAAACTTATTAGAGTTTCTTTACTGTGGCTGGCTGGCCTGATTGGATAAAAAGAACTCAGCTGCAGCTGGAGAAAAGAGGGAACCGGAGACATGGGTTGTAGTCCCACTTCTGGCATGTAACAAAATCAGAATCTTGAGCCCTTCACTTTACTTCTTTTCAATTTCTCCATTTGTAAAATAGAGCCTTGGGTCTCTAAATACCACTTCCGCTCTAAGCTTTGATCAATTCAATAATTCAGTCATAAGCTGTAGTTTTTAAAAAAGGATTCATTTAAAGTGCTTTGAAACAGTTCATCGTTTAAAAGTTCTCTAACCCTTGCAATCTTGTTAACTCTACCGTTTATTCAGCAAACTGTAAACTTCAGCCCAGGTCATGCATAAATAAAGCCCGGCCTTCAGCAGAATCCGCTCTTGTGAATATGAGAATTGAGAAAAGTGTATAGTACACTTTAGATTTTAGGGATGTCTACATTTCTCAAATTCAAAAGTGATCAGTTTTAGAGTCTAAATGTAGGAAAAGAAGAAGGGCTTTCATAAAGTCCTGAAGTTTTCAGTTCAGCCTATGAAAATCTGGAGGGAGGGACAGAGCATGATTGCAAAGGTCTGGGGAACCCATCCTAGAGGCTTGGGGCTTTTGCTGTTATTGTTAACACACAAAGAACCTTTCTAAATTAGATTGTGAAAAGGTTTAAAAGTCAATAAACTTGAACCATTTTCCTCCACTTAAGAAAAAAAAATCACTCAGTTGCTATTGACTAAATAGAATCTTTAACGGATAGAAGGGCCAAGAAAAAGAAACAGCATTAGGTAAGTAGTAGTGAAGGCTGTGTATGGACACAGGTCCTATTGAAAACCCTCTCCCACTTCTTGAAGGGCTCAGAGTAAACATGCCGGCCTTGCAGACATTTAGAGCATCCCTGGTATGCCATCCTGACCTCTACAAACTGAAAGGACTAGCGGAGCCCTGGTTAAATGGATAACAGTAACTGAACTAACGGGCCAGAAGAATGTGTGTAAATGCTGCAAAGACAGAGTACAGCTTGCACAGATTTCAGATACAAGGGTAGTTGTTGTGTCATATCAGAGAGATGACTTTTCACATGAGACCTTGGGTCACAACGATGAACTGACTCAGGGTCAACAAAGCATTTGCTTCAAAAAACCAGAGCCAAGCGGAAGGAAGCAGCTGCTCTCACTTTCCCATCCCCTACCCAGTAACTTCTTCCACTGCTCTTTCCTCCAAAGCACATCATTGGAATTCAGAGTAGAAGAAGATGACATGACCATGGTGACACGTGACACTAGAAATATCGTCTCTGTTCTACTCTGGAACTGAGCACCAAGCTAAGCAGTTAAACTAAACAACTTGGCACAAAAAAATAAACACATACAAGGCTGTGGGTCCTACAGGCTGTGCTAAATCAACTTTATTACACGTATTAACTTTCTTAATTAACTTTTTAATTGTTAAACCTAATAATGTTCTTCAATATCCTAGTGCTTTTTATTATTTTTATGTATATCATAAAATATATAAGATTTGCATCATTATCAAGTGGAACATAAAGAAGTTTTCACTGGGATTAGCTGACTTCTATACGATGAGCTTCTCCAGCTTAATACTGCAATAATTATTTTTAATAGAATTTAAGTTCACAGCAAAATTGAACAGAAGGTACAGAGATTTCCCATATACCCACTCCCCCCCGACCCACACACAGCCTCCCCCATTATCAACATCTCCCCCAGAGTGGTACATCTGTTACAACTGATGAAGCTACACTGACACATCATTACCACCCCAACAGTCATTTTTAATATATACCGATTTTGTACTGGGTTTGAATGCTTTATGTGTGTGTGTTTGTGTGTGTGTGTGTGTGTGTGTGTGTGCAAGTGTGCACGTGTATATTTTATATAGACATCTGTTTTTCTTGGCACAGAAGTTTCTGTATCTTTGAAAGGATTAGAATGCATATAAAAAAATAATAATGACATTTGGGCCCTAGAATATTTCTGAGATCAAACTGGGAGAAAGGAAATGTGCATTTAAAAATATTTCCTACTCTGTGGTAATCTAAATTGTTTTCATTACATACCGTCAGAAGCAAAAGGGAAAAAAAAAATCATTCTTATTGTGAGACATATTTCATTAATAAGAGCAACAGTATGATGTTAATTATAAACATTCAGAAAGTGTTTATAACTCAAAAAAACTAAAACTACAGTAATACCATTAACTCATTAAGGAAAGTAGACATTTGAGATGAGCTATTTATATAAAGTGTAAGAAAGCACCCAGGGAAAAAAATTTTTTTGGTCACTCATGAACATTGAGAGTGACACACATGTCACATTGTATCTTAGGGAACTGTCCTTTTTCTTCATTAGATCTGTACAGATGTTCACATCTTTTATCAGACCTTCTCTGAAATCTGTTCCGTATCATCCATAATGAAGAGAATTAATGGCAAGAAGGGAACCAGCTAATCAAAGAAAAAAGAAAATCAAAGAAAAAAGTCTTATTAACATCCATGTCTCTCCCAGGTAATTATCACTCCATCACGGTCACCTGAAAATGTCCTAGCACGCTGTAAAATAAGAGCCATTTCAGTAGTTCTCAGTGCTCCAAGTACTAAAAACAGCATCCCAGATTCAGGGACTGCTAATCCTACAAACATTCAGAACTAGAAACGAATTTCTCTGCTCTTGAAATACCAGGATCTGTTAGAGGTGAGATAGAGCCCCACTTACTAAACTTAGTGTCACCCCAAATAGTGGACCTTGCTTCACTTTCAGCATCACACAGACCAATACAGTTTTAAATTCCTTGTTACTTTCCTCCTGGCTAGAGAGACTCCTGGTCATTCATCATCTATAACAGACCTTAAGATCATTTTCATTAAGCACTTAAATTCCAAAGCTCTGAAGAGGTGAGTAATCCTCATCCAAGCAGGTGCCCTTTCTTTGTTCATTCTAAGGTCATTAACAATCCTAACACATACCCAACAGATCTGAAGCAACTTCTGTTTTGAATATTTATGTTTACATAAATAAGTCATGGTTCACAAAACTTCAAATTATTCATGCTCCAAAGTGACAGTTATCTAAATGTATCATTTAGAATTTGCGTATTCTTTAAGAATATTCATTAGAATAGGTTTTAAGTGCAGCAGCTAAATATTTATTTAGAAAGGCTCTATAGTGATATGGTTAAGAACACAGAATTTAAAGTCAGACTTGCAGAGTTTGAATCCTAGATGCTTCATTTATTAGCTAGGAGGACTTAAGTAATTTTCTTAATGTCTCTGTGCTTCAGTCTCTTCATATGTAAAGAATGTATATAAACAAATATGTAAGCACTTAGAATTGTTCTCAGGAGGAGGCCTTGGCAAGAGATTGGAAGGTGGGACTAGAGAGAGGCTGAATACTTATCTTCCTGGCTTCCTCTCTGCAGGGCTATGATTTGGCAATGGCTACATTCCCCTATGTTTATAGCTCCTTTCCACGGATCCCTCTTTCTTGGCTCCGGCTCTTATTTGGTTTTGCTATACAATTCCTTCTATTGTACACACCCTTCTTCAGACCAAGGGTGGTAAAACCTTATGATGTTGCTGGTCCCTGGGTGCCTCTAATCTTTTTTGTTTCTCTTATCCTGCCAAAAGCTCTGTAAATAGCTCTTTCATTAGTTTCTCTTCAGTTAAATCGTTTGGTGTATGGCATTTGTTTCCTGCTGGGAGGTTGACTGATACACACAGCAAATATTGTCGACTTTATCCTGTAGCTGATGGGAAGCCATGCAAGATTTTAAGCACAGGAGTAACCAGGTTAATTCAGCATTTTACATTTTTCACTCTGATAACTGAGAGCCCAATGGATTTCAGGGGCAAAACACTTGCTTCAGAAAAATCATTGAGGAGGATTCAGCAATTGTCCTGGTTATACATGGTGACTGTCTGATCAGAATAAAGGCAGTAAGTATGGAGAGTAGGTAAGATATTTGAGAACTATTTAGAAGTTACATTCCTTAGTATTCATGATTGACAGAATGCAGATGACAAGAGAGAGGAAGGGCTCAAAGGTGAAGGTCAGATTTCTATCTTAGGAAGTGACAGAGTGGTTAATCACGCTCATGACCAGCAGAGCAATTCTGCAGAGCTTCTAAATGCAAGCACAGAAGTGAGTTTACCAGGGAAAATAACGAATTCATTTTCTCTACGTTGAGTCTGAGGTCCTATGTGACATCTAAGTGGAAATGCTCAGTGGGTAGTTACACACGCAAGCCTGAAGCATGGGAAACTGCTTTGAACTTTAGATGTAGATTTGGGAGTCATCAACTACAAATGGTAGGTGAAACGTTAGGGGTGGTGCTGGGGAACAGAGGCATTTAAAGAACGGACAGAGAAAAGGTGGCTCTGAAGGACACAGAAAGGATGGCCAAAGATGTACAAGAAGAAGCGAAAGAATGTGCTCAGTCTAAAGGTCAAGGAAGGAAAGAGTTAGAAGGAAGGAGTGATCACAACTGTCAATTGCAGAAATATCAAATGATCACGGTAGCTACTATAGTACTCTTTTACTACTGAAAAATAGCTATTGGCTTTGACACTTTTCTCACAGATTTGTTAAAGTTACCAAAAATAGAGCATATACAAATTTTCCAGCACAGTGACTAGCACATTGTAGGCATCTGATAATTTTTAGTTAATTTTTCTAGAAGCATTTATAAAAGTTTACACACGATAGTAGATATAGGATGTCAATTTTAAAAGTTAATAAAAACTATATAGGTTTGTTATAATTCAGGATATCAATTTAAGTTTGAAAAGTCAAAATAGGGATCTAGTAAATAAAATTTTTACTACTTTGGATGAACAGGTGGCCAGGGTAAGCAACACTCCATGGGCTATGTATTTCAATGTCAAGTTTTGGGTCCCACTAGCTAAAACTGGATCCTTATTGGTAGCAGCTGAAGTTGAAGGGGATCTTATCAAACCCAAATGGTGAAAATTTATGGTAAAGTGTATAAGGCATGGCCATTGAAATTTTCTCCAAAGATTCAACGGTTCCAGTTTTTCAGTATTCTTTTTTTCATTATGGACCAGGAAGTACTGGTTCATAGATCTGATAAAATCTGTGCACATTTTGCAAAAGAATGTTTACCTTTTGATGTAAACCTAACTGGCACATGTCTTCCTTGGATATGCAAGGTTTTCCATCAGCTTTCCCAGAAGACAGGCAAACGAGCAGATCCCAAGAGCCCAAATCACCTAACAGCAAAAGAGTATGGAAAAACAAACAATTTCTTATCAGATTTTTAAAGGCACCATTTACTTCTTCAGATTAAAGAATGTAATTATTTAAATCCTAAAACACAAGTAACAGTGATTCTGAATATACTTAAAAGTATATATTCAAAGTAACTAAAATTCACCTTTTCTAATTAAGCAGAAATAACACTTTAATATTGTATCCTAGGGAAAATCCAATTATCTTAAGTTATATCATAAAATTCCTTTAAAAGACTAAAATTAGAATGTTTCAAATCACTAATTTTATAAATTTATAAAATCTTAATTGGAGATTGGGAGGAAAGAAAATTATAAAGTCTTTTAAGAGATGCTAGAGTTATAACGATATGAAGTCAAAACATCGAACATTTTGTTCTGGGCCTCCATATTACCATTACTTTTCATAGATCTTGAAAATCAAAAAATGCTCTTAAGGGGCTTCCCTGGTGGTGCAGTGGTTAAGAATCCGCCTGCCAATGCAGGGTACACGGGTTCGAGCCCTGGTCTGGGAAGATCCCACATGCCGTGGAGCAACTAAGCCCGTGTGCCACGACTACTGAGCCTGCACTCTAGAGCCCATGCTCCGCAACAAGAGAAGCCACTGCAATGAGAAGCCCGCACACCACAAAGAAGAGTAGCCCCTGCTCGCCGCAACTAGAGAAAAGCCTGCACGCAGCAACGAAGACCCAACACAGCCAAAAATAAATAAATTAAATAAATTAATTTAAAAAAATGCTCTTATAGGTTTTCTTACAAAGAAAAAGTTATGTTAGGTAGAAAATAAAATTTAATGAAAAATTTAAGATAGGTTTAGTCTAAAAGGAATTTGTGTTCTAGTTATAGACAGAGTTGACTCTAAAATACAGAGTATAACACAGACTAAAGAGATATTTCATCTATTTCACCAAGAACAAAGTTCTTTGCCAATAAAGCATAGTTACTTGCCAAAATAATCTCAGCAGAGTACATTCTCGCATAAGTAATTGAATACTTAAAAATTAACATTTATGTGGCTATATATGGGTTTATTTTCCCTTATTCTTTTTGATCTATTTACATAAATTTGTATCAGCTTACCTTGCATATAATTGATGCTTTAGAAATATTTGTTAAATGCATGAATGAATAACTAGCTAATGATAGGGTAGTAAACACATTACTTCAGAAACAATATAGAAATATCTATCTCAAGAAAAAAAAAAAAAACAGAAAAAGAACACTAAGTAATATATAAAAGAATTGGTACTACCTGGGAAATGTTCTCCAGTTTGGATGGAAATCCGGTTTAGAAAATGAAGCAATTGCTGTACACATGGCATCTTTTGTTGATCAATACTAAGATAAATGTTCCTTCAAGTAACTATTTATGCCAGACCTCACAAGTCAGTTCCTGCATTATTAGTGGCTTCAAAAAGCTAGAAAATATCCAATGCCTCCAAATTCTATCTTTTAAAAATTTCCTAGAATTTCTCACTTGAGACCATAATGCTTTCAAAGAAGAATTATACAGGAAAAAAAAAAGTTGATGAGGAAGAATATCTATGACAATTAAGAATGAAATTTCACTCTGCACTAATCAAGTCCTTTTCCATTTGACAAGTCCTGTGCTGTCTGAGCTATTGGTCCCTCTATAGTTGTCCTGTTGCTGGAAGGGAAACCTCTCTGCCAAACAAAAGGATCCAGACAACTGAACTCAAGTTAACTGAGCTCCTGTCCTAGAGCTTCTCTGTTTGCTTGATGTATCTCAAGATGCTGGAAGATAGCACAACAGTTCAAAAGAACATGGAGAAATGATGTTGGTGATTGGGGATTGGGAGAGATCTCATCCAGGTAATAGCCATCAGGCCTTAGGTGTCAAGGGTCTACCCTGTCCCATGCACTCTCACTTTGAAGGAAACTACAAGCAGATTCCAATGGCCAAAACCTAATACTCTATGATGATTCCAATACTTTATGTTAAATGTGCACCTGGCATTTTCAGCCAAAACCTTAGATATGGATTCAAAAGGGAAAACACAGAGACTATTTTCATTCGATATTACTTCTAGCCCAGGAAACACTAAAGCCCTAGAGGAAACTTCCTGTTATAATATACACAACTAAATATTTTAAGAAGATAAGAATATGCAGAGAAAGAGGAATTTCATATTATGGACTGCATTGTTTGGGAGTTAAAAAACAGTATGTTTTATATTCCTCTAAGTCTGAAGCATGCCCCCCTTCACTACCCAAGGCATACACACAATTTCTAGAATTGATAGAAAGAAATACATATTTAAGCCATAAATGTTTGAAACTGGAGACACATTTAAATAATTCAAAGTATTCAGTTTATTAAGAACTTCCTCTGAGCCGAACACTGTACTAGAAATATGAAAGTAAATAGCAAAACAAAAGGGCAGACAGTCACTGCTCTTAGCAGCTATAAGGAATCTAAACATCAAAAAGAATTTAGGCTAACTTATAAAGCATCACACAATTTCTTGATATTTCTCATCTCTCAAAAATATTTAATTAAAATTTTAAGTGAAAAGTTAATATTTCAAAAATACTGTATAGCACATCAATTTCCTCTTAAAATGAAGTAAAGTATAACCAAAAATTTTCAGCGATCTCTTCATATCCTTCTTGCCTAATTCTTGCTACCACGGTCTGAAAACAATGCTGATTGTTTCCACTCAAAATTCCTATTGTTACCCTTGCTGAATTCTACATCAAACTTCCAAATCTCTATTTCCTAGTTAAATTTTCTAGTTAAAGTAGACCTTTTCAACTTCTCTTCATTTCTATCTAGAAATCTGCTCCCTTGCCTGATTCCCACAGCCCTTTTTTAAAGAAAAAAGCTTTATTTGTTTTATGAGTGGTGCTATGAATTCAAGCTTGGTTTAAAAAACTCCCAAAACCATACTGAAATCTAGAAACTGGGCAGAGAGCAAAGCATACTCACTAGTGAAGTAAATAACATTCAGAAGTCAACCTTGGAGCATGTGGGATACAAATTTGTTCCTCAACAAGATTACAAATTACTATATACTGTGAAGCTTTGGGGCCACGCTCAACAACCTAAAAGCATGAGTGTTTAGTGGACAATGCGTACAGCAGAGACTGCAGACTGCGGGCACACAGTGGGTGTAATGCCCGCATATAGGGTGCATTTGGTCTGCACAGGGTTTGTTTTGTTTTTGTTTTTAATTTTAAGCGTTTGTCAAAATGCAAATGTTAGCACAATTCACATAAAAATCCAGCTTTCATTTGAAAACTTAGAAGTTTTGGGTTCATATCCTACAAGGCAGCCACTGACATCTGAGGCCAGCTCCCACATTTTCTGTAGTTTACCTTAGTGGCCCGACCTGGCCCAAACTCTGCCTGGGCTCTGCCTTTAGTAGCAGCAAACAGTCCTTACAACTGGTATAAAACACTGGTTTGTCAGTTTTCCATGAATTGTTCATTCAGCAAGTTGATGTTCCATGCTTTAGCTCTCAATGAATTAGGCTTGTTCATTAGGTAAATTGGTTCTGTTGAGATGACTATAGGCAGTTGATATTTGCTCAGTTGGTCTTTAAAGGATGTCTGAACATACCCTTTGATTTCCATCCTTGGCCGTGCTCTTTCGCACGGTTGAATAAGGTCACTTCAACTCCAAAGACATTTGGTTGGCCATGTTAAAGTTGGCAAGGACTGAAGTGTGGCCTCTTCAAGTCGTTCTTTCTCTAACAAGCCTGGAAAAACACCGATTGGCCAGTAGCCATCTTTTTCCCTTATGTCTTTTTGGTTGGATTGCTAAAGTGGACCAGGACCCACTCCTAGGTGGACCTGCCTTCATTTCTTTCTTGTTCACACTCTCTCTTTGGACTCTTTCCACATTCAGTCTGTCTCAGGGCTGTTGCCACAGTTATATGTGGCCCAGGACAGGCTCTTTCTAGGCACTGAGGCAAACATTTTTGGTGTTGGTCTTACTTGATGTATTTCTTTTGTCCCCTGAAGGTCGACATTAGTGTAAGAGCTGAGAAGTCAGATTTGGATTGAAACTAACACAACATTGTAAAGCAACTCTACTCCAATAAAAAGTAACTTAAATATATATATATATTTAGATTCAGGAAAAAACAGGCAAAGCAGATCCTGGCCAATTTGGATGATGGCTTCTTAGGTTTTCCTGGCACAGGGAAAGGAGACCTTTATGTGACTCAGCCTAATTCTTTAGAATACTGCATTAGGATTTGGGCGCCAAGGCCACACTAATAAATAAGGAATAGTAGCAGTAGTAGTGGTAATGAATCAACAGCAATTAGTTATTGAGTACTTAGAGTATGCCAGGTACTGTTCCGAGTATTTGCATTAATTAATTTATTTTATACAATACCCTGCTAGATATACTTTTTCTTTCTTTTTTTTTTTTTTAGTGCAGAAAGGTTAAATGACTTGCCCAAGGTCAGCCATCTAGTTCGTGATGGGAAGAGAATTTGAATACAGGAAGTCTAGCTCCAGAAGCCATGTTTGTGATCATTACATCATTATTGCTTCAAAAAACAGGGAGGCAACAGAGACACTTAGCTTTTGATGCCTTATATGTATTAACTTATGCAGAACTTCCAACAACACTATGGAGTAGAAACTATTATTACACATACTTTACAGAAGAAGAAACTGAGACAAAGAGGAACTATCTAGCTTTGGTATTTTCTCAACTACTGTCCAGTGTCTGTTTTCCTTTGGGACCTTGGAGGAAAAAGACTATAACAGGTATAACTCAGGTATTCCTAGACCCTCACCCAGCAATAGCATCCTAAAACATTATTAGTGGTACCACTGGTAATTGAAGTAAGAGAAATATTCATGTGTAAAAGGAGATAGCTCTCAACTGCACATGTACTCAGGAACTGTAAATATTAACTGGGTTTCTACCTACTTTTGAAAAGAAACCTCTAAAAGTTTCTCAGATTTTTTTTGATGGTTAAAATGATTTCTTTCCCTGTCACAAAGAAACCAGAGCAGGACAAGCTCCCAGATCAGGCTAGCCAAGCCCTTAAATAGAGAGGTCATAGGACATAGTTCTTAGAAAACAGGATGTGGATGTTCCATTCTCCATCTCAACATGAAAAATCTATAGGATCCTCCCCATAAACTGTAGAACATTATTGCTCATTATCATGCCTCCATAGGGTTGGGTCTGGAAGCAATGAAAACTCTACAGACAATTTTAGAAGGAGATGTCAGGGTCCAGCTTTATTCATTCAGACATAATATGGCACTGACTATAGCTTTTATCCTTCTCTAAGCATTCTCAGGAACCACCTAACATCTCAGTGTTAAAAGTAAGAGCTATTTTTAAAGGTTTTTGTTCTTGTTTTTGTTTTAATCAAGCATCTGCCCTAAGGAGTGAGGCTGCCTTTAGAATACTTCCAGTCTCTCATAGTCAGGCTGCCATGTAAAGCAAACAATCGTTCCTGGCTCTCAAATGACCTCCTCATTGATAAAGTCTACTGGATCAGTAATTCAACCCAGAGAACAACGGAGAGCTCTGAGATAGCATCATTCTTATAAATGCTGTTTATTCTCAAGGAATGACAAGTCTATTCCTGCTTTACTTTTCTCCATAGCATCTATCATCATCTGACACATTATGTATTTCTAATCTATTTGTTTATTGTCTGTCTATCCCCATTTGAATGTGAGCTTCACGAGAGCAGAACAGGGCCTATTTTAATCACTGCTGTATTCTCAGTATCTACAACAGTGGCTGGAATTTAACAAGTATTTGCTACCTATTTGCTAAATGCATAGATGAATGAATAACTGAATGTGAGCAGTCTTTTATTGAGACTAAGACTCAATAAAATGCTAGGATATTGAAATATTTTTGTAAAAATTAAAAATGGATGAATAATAAGAAAAAATATTAGAGTAGTTTTTTTAAAAAGGACATAAAGATACATTTTGGTTCTTTGTAAGAATGAAGGAGAGAAGTACATAAGAAAAACAAAGGTAACCAGTCACTGCATTTAAAGAATTGTAATATTAATTATGAAAACTAATAGCAGATTCCAAGTGCTTTACTTATTAGAAACTTTTCTGTGAACACATACATTTGATTGAAGCAGAAAAGATTTATAAAGTATGACTTGGAAAAGAAACTTGTCCAGGAACTTTTAAGATACATAGCTACTAAAGCCAAGTCTCATTTACTTATTCATAGTATTATACTATTATATTCCTTAAGGATACAGTAGTGTGATTTCCTAAAATTTGTTTTATTTCAGTGTGAAATACTGAAAATGTTTAATTTTTAAATAATACATAATATTCCTTTATAATATAACAATTATTAAATAATACATAATATTCCTTTATAACATGAGGATATTTCACATGTTCACTGTTCCCTTTGTACAACCTTTCCTTCACAACTATAAGACTCTTATCACATACAAAGTCTTCCTTTCTCTGTATCCTTCTTTTACCAGACTTAGTAGATAGTTTACATTATTGAATACATTATTAACTTATTAATAATAAATTGGGTTCTATGCTTGATTCTACCACAAGATTGTCTGAATATAAATTAGCCATTCCTGAACCAAGCTGCATTAACCTGTTCCCTTAACTGTATTCTTAATACGATGGATCTACCCATACTTAATTAATTTTATTCATGGCTTTTCTTTAAGAACAACAAACGTTCAAGTTCTTGTATATAACACTGATTATAGTAGACACTTAGTAGATGTTTACTGGATTATATATTTCAATTTTCAGAATTCATTTTGAAAGAAATCATATATATTGAAACTTGACATTTTCAATGCATTATATAACATGGTCACAAAATCTAATTAAATCTGGTTTCTTGCTCCAAGACTCTGGTCATGGATTTTTGCTTGTTATGCCTCTGGCTCCTTAACCTCTAAGAGCTGATGATGAAAACTTTGTGTTTCACCACAGAAATTCTAAACCATTCTCTCCCTTGATGTTTTAAATCTACACTAGGGATAACGTTTTTCCTGCCCTAATGTCTACCAGCTTTCTGCCCTAAGAGAGGTTTGGAGACTGTTTCTGTGAAGAGTTTTGAACTCCTGAAATTTTTCTAACCTACTCACAAGCTCAAGAAAGCAACATTATGCTTAAACTCTTGCAAAAGTTAAAAGACTCCTGTTCTAAAGGAACTTTCCATTAAGAAGAGCATGAAAAGAAATAGATAAGTTTATTTCTATGAAATAAACTCAAGAAATGTTTACTTTAGAAGGCTTGCTAAAGTTTCCTTCCATAGGTTTTTTTTTTTTAATATTTATTTATTTATTTGGCTGTACCCGGTCTTAGTTGCAGCATGCGTGCTCTTAGTTGCGGCATGCAGGATCTTTAGTTGTAGCACGCGGGATCTAGTTCCCTGACCAAGGATCAAACCCAGGCCCCCTGCATTGGGAGCTCAGAGTCTTAACCACTGGACCATCAGGGAAGTCCCATAGGCTTTTTTTATTTTTTTAATAATTTTTATTGGAGCATAGTTGCTTTACAATATTGTGTTTGTTTCTACTGTATGGCAAAATGAATCGGAGATATATATATCCCCTCTTTTTTGGATTTCCTTCTCATTTCGGTCCCCACAGTGAATTAAGTAGAGTTCCCTGTGCTATACAGTATGTTCTCATTAGTTGCCTATTTTATACATAGTATCAGTAGTGTATATGTATCAATCCCAATCTCCCAATTCCTCCCACCCCACCCCTTTCCCCCCTTGGTATCCATACATTTGTTCTCTTTTTTTTTTTTAATAATAATATTCTTTTCTCTTTAAACCCCATATTTGTTTATTTATTTATTTTTGGCTGTGTTGGGTCTTCGTTTCTGTGCGAGGGCTTTCTCTAGTTGTGGCAAGCGGGGGCCACTCTTCATCGCGGTGCACGGGCCTCTCACTATCGTGGCCTCCCTTGTTGCGGAGCGCCGGCTCCAGACGCGCAGGCTCAGTAGTTGTGGCTCATGGGCCTAGTTGCCCCGCAGCATGTGGGATCTTCCCAGACCAGGGCTCGAACCCGTGTCCCCTGCATTAGCAGGCAGATTCTCAACCACTGCGCCACCAGGGAAGCCCTGTTCTCTTTTTTTAAAGTGACTTTTTTAAAAAAAGATTTTCATGCCACTTATATAGTCTTCTATTGAAGTATAACTGATTAGATGTGTGTGCATGTGTGTTTGAACTTTTACTGCTTCAAGACTACTGTTTATCTGGGAGAAAACTCTCATTATTGCATTTTACCAAATTTCTACAAGTCTGGAATTCTCACCAGCTTAGGAGACCTTGAAAGAAATGAACTCTGCAGCAATTTAAAACTCAGACTGCACCTAACACTCAGATATTGGTTTCTAATTCCATTCTCCAATAAGAGGAACCAGGGGTCCTTGGAGATATGGCTGATTCAAGGGCTGGAAAAGTAAGTGTACAAGATGAGCCTAGAGCATCACAGTGCCAGAAAATGAGGAAGAGCTCAAAACCAAACAAGCAAACAAACAAATGAACAAAAGCAGTGATGGAGGTATGTTAAAGGGGCATGGGAGCCAATGGTCAAAACTGGAACAATTTGAGCAAAAAATAAGTAAAGTAATATTGGTATAAAATAAATATCCACTAGTCCATACTGATATAAACAAATTATTGAATAAAAAAATAAATGGGGAGGAAGAGACAAATCTCTGGTGTGGAAAAATATCAAATAATTTTCATAGCTACTACAGACTCAAGGAGGTAGATCACAACTTCCTAGCCCTTTGGCATGAGTTGCTTACAGTGACACCCTTCCAAAGAGTCCAGTATGGAAAGGGGAAATAAAAGTATAATTTGCAGTGGAAAAACCTGACAAACACTACCTGTCAGGTGATTAAGGTTAATATCAACAGTGATAAGTCATGTGGATAGTCTATACCCTTGATATGATATGATGAGAATTTTACCCCCGTGGTCTTACTCCCACAAACCATAACCCTATACTAATCGGAAAATACCAGGCATGACCCAATTGAGGCACATCAAAACACCTGACCAGTTCTTCTCAAAACTGCCAAGGTCATCAAAAACAAATAACGTCTGAGAAAAGGTCACAGCCAAGAGAAGCCTAAGGAAACACGACAACTAAATGTAATGTATCCTGGATGGGATCTTGGAACAGAAAAAGGACATTAGGTAAAAAGTTTAAAAATCTGAATGAAGTATGGACTTTAGTTTTTTTTTAAAAAAATCAGAATAAACATATTCTCCAGAAAAAAAAAGATGATGACTGTTAAGTATATGGCTGTAACTAGACACATATTAATTACGTATCTCACCAAGTATTTTATACTAAGAATGTTGTATTACAAAACCAATCTACACTACAATGCAGAAAGTGAAAAATAATTATTTTCTATACAAGATGGATTCTCTGATAAAGACAATTCCGATGGTATTTAAAATACAGAAGACTGAAAAATAGGTCAAGTTCAGGGTTTGAGACCCTCCTCAATACATGCAGCTCCCCAAATTTCTAGCCTTTCATTTCACTTGTTACCATTTCTCTCTAAATTCAACTCCTTTGATGATTTTATTTACATTCATTGCTTTAGCTATTGCTTCCCTGCCACTGACTCTCAAATTTACATTTCTTAACCTTTCTTATGTTTCAGATCTCCAGTTACATCCTAAGA